>NC_041346.1:23784715-23889715 GCF_004354835.1 Perca flavescens | reverse complement strand
TTAATGAACAAAGATTACAAGGAAAGGTTTAAGTCTCATAGACACATAGCTTTGTATGCAAATATGTAATGCATAAATGCATATGGTGTTAATGTAGATGGTGGGATGATCTGGTGGTAGGCAGGTTTGGAAAATATGTTGCAGTCTCTCTGAGGACTGGGGTAAAATTCTCAACCAGACAGGAAGGTGTAAAGAAGGACAAGAACAAAAGTACAAAAGATGATGTGCATGGATCGATTCTCAGAGAAGAGAGAAATGGAAGATTAGGAATTTGTTGTGTTTGTTATCACGGGGGAAGTCACAGGTAAACCCTAATCATTACATGTGGGATTTATAGCAACAGTATACAGCTACCAGTACAGTTTGGCATATAAAGTGATCTTAGTATGAAATAGTCATCCGCCGTAGGCTTGTGAAGTGTCTACAAAGACGTTGTACTTTATAGGGCTGCAACTGCAAACGATAATTTTCATTATCGATTATCAATTACTGTTCGGTCTATAAAATGACAGAGAAAAGTTCAAGCCCAAACAAATATATTTAATTTACTATCATATGTTGTTGCAAAGTAAGAAGATTTTCACACTTGATTGACTTGTGGTTAGCTTGAATTCAGGGTGTGTACAATAAAACCCAATGAGGATGAGGTTTCACAGCAGAAAAGTGTAAAATTTAGAGAGGAATTTCTTAAACCACTACTGCAGCATAATCCACTTCTACGCTCTCCATCTGTACGCTTAATATGTTCCACGTCTGCTGAAACATGGCTAAATACACTTTTGTAGCTTGCATGTTAAACTGCCTACAGCGATGGTTGCTTGCAACAGTGTTTGCACACATTTGGCTGAAAGAAAAGAAGAGAAAGCAGGAAACTAGCAGCAGTTAGTAATGTAAGATATGAGCACCATCACAGTGAAAACATAAAGACGTGACTTTAAAGGAACGAAAAAATAGTAATTATTTCTGCTTGAATATGACTGTACTACTGCTGTCACCAACATGAAGGAAGCACTGATGCAGGTGGAAATGGGTTACTTTCATGCATAAAGGAGAGTGTGATTAAATCAACTCATTTATTTAATGTCAAAGTTACATTAAAGAACAGAGAAATGCAATTAATTGAGATTGCCATGCAAACTTACGTCCAGGCCCAGACTGCAGGGAAAGCAGAAAGCTGTCAGGCCCACACAAAAAATACACAAACACACACACACAAACCTTCTCTTCTCTGCTTCTGAAGTTCTCCACTAACCTATTAATTATTGTTTGTCAACAAATCAGCATGCTCTCTTTGCAAGGTCTTCCAGTAGCACTAAGGCAGCCATTCATTACTCATTGTGTTGGCAATTCAGTGCCTGATCCCACATCAAGAAAATAATCAGAGCTGGCATAATTATCTGTTTACACTACAAACACATAATAAAAGAACATTAGTTCACCAGACAGCGCAACAGCAATCACCTTTCTAATTCTAATAGCTAAAATAGTTGGCAAACAAAATAAGCATTCCATTCTGCCGGAAAATCTTATCGTTAATGGCACAATGAGAAGGATTTTTCCTAAAAACAATGGATAGACTAATGCAAAGAAAATCCCTCTCAATCATCACTAATTACCCACTAGAAGTGCTACCTGTATTTTCTTATTTTACTGTTTTTAGGTTACGTTTCTGTGCGTCAACCTTTATAAAACGTAGTGACCAGGTGCCACATCGCAAGCACGCATTGCAAGAGGAAGCTACAAAAATGGCTGACACAGCCCCAAAAAAACGCAAATATTGTGAAGCAAACAAAGCTTGTGCCTAAACGAGAGTTGATTTGGGGTTGGCTTCACCGTATCCCTCGTTGAGCCTGGAAGGAGAGGCCAACTTTGAATATTGTCTTTACAAACCGCAACCAACAAAGTCTCCTCATTCTGTCTTCAAGTAGTGATGACCTGGCAACTTTAAAACATTTCATGTAAGTGGAAGTGTGCAGTTATCTCCTAAGAAAAAAAGCGGCTGCGGGTTCGACTCCGACCTGCGACCCTTTGCAGCATGTCGTTCCCCTTCTCCCTCCCCCTATATATCTTCAGCTGTCCTATACAAATAAAAGGCCTAAAATGCCCAAAAATAATCTTAAAAAAAGAAAAGAAAATCACCTCCCTGTACACACAAAGACACCAAACGCAAAGGCCAATTATGTGTCTTTTTCACACGCATGTCTTACTTTTTAACATGCGTGCCAACAACTGTGCCATTTGCAGACTGTGGGATCAACAATGTTGGTGGCGAATAAATCAAAGTGCATCCAACGTTATAATAAATTGATTGTGACAAAAGACAACACAAAGCAACATGGATTCAATCCAGTCGGAAACACACCAGTCAAAAGATACAAATCCTCTATAGCAACAAACGGTAACACAGTTCCATTCAATATTTCATGTCTCTGCAGTAAGCTGCCCCCTGCCTTCCCAGCAAGCATGCTGAGGATATAGTCAGACTGTAATGCAAATCTCCCCATGGGTGTTCACAGAGTAAAGCCAGTGCAACAACAGTACTGTGTTATCGGTGTCAGAGCCACTGGATAGACTACTGTATATCAGATAGAAGGGTCGGGGATGTAGTGGCAAATATTTTCCTTGCAGTAAAATGGGGTTACAGCAGTTTATATAGCAACAATTAGTGTACAGCAAGTGGTCTAAATAGACTGATGGAGATAGGTGTGTGTAGTGATAAGCTGATAGACTAGCAAAGCATGACATTTGTGCCCTGCCTGAACTAATTCAATGCTCTCTTTCAGTCAGGTGCTCATGTGTTTAGTTGGTTTTCACGGCTTGTGTAATATGTATGCGTACGATGCTGGCATGCTGAAAAGAGATGCAGGAAAGGAACGCTTATACCCCCAAACCCAGAACTATGTGGCAAAGGTGGATCAGGGCATTCTTAGTAAGCAACCAACAAGTCTTTATACCTAACGACAAAAAAGAGGCAAGCCTGCCATCTCTTTGTACTCTCTTGTATTAAGGTTGGGGCTTGCTTATTGAATGGTTCAATAAAATCTGACATTTTGGGGAAGTACACTTATTCACTTTCTTGCTGAGCATCCATACTCTCATGCCTGTGCATGGAGCTGGAGCTGAGAGTTGATTAGCTTAGCATCTCAGGGCGTTAACAGGAAATTATCACGGATGAGTTAAGAAGAAGTTGATATGTTCCAAGATGGTGACCCATACATTCCTATGACAGTTGGTCACTGTCACAGTTGCTACAGAAATAAATAGTTTTTCTGGCTTCTGCGTTTTTGGGCCTATAGAGCTGAATTGTTAAACAATTCCTCTGGCTGACACATGAATGGCATAAAAATAAATGATACGACTTCTCTAGACTTTACTGGACTAAACGGATCATTATGGAGAATCATTTGAGGTGTGTGTGACACCTCACACATTTGATTCAGGGTTTTACAACAGCTCCTTTTCTCATCATTGTGTATGTCATGTGTCCACTATGCCACAATCCCCTCACAGTCCGGCGCTGTTCCCGGGGGCTTGGGTGTTATGTGCTGGAACTATTTCTCTTATGCAGTGCCTTCCTGTTGTCATTGCGTACAACTATTCCTTTAATACTGATAGGGACAAACATAGGCTCAGGAAAGTGTAACCTTGTTAAAGCTACTGTAGTATCTGAAGGCTTATAAATTTGACTTAAGTGTCTGTTATAAAGGGTTCAGATGGACATTGCTCCATTTTGCGGAGTCATCATGACAGAGGGCTAACATACCAGAGGGAATCCCCTAAAGGGGGGGGTGACTCTGTTGGGGCTATTCCATGTGGAGGTTACGGATTGGTTGCTCCTTGCTCCTTACTATATACTCCCATTATCACTTCTCATGTTACACAAAGCATAGGATATATACTATGTTTCAACAGCAGAAATTCAGAGCGGCCATTTTTGGGATTGGTTTTGTCGCTCTCCAGACTGCATGGTCTGTAAATTGATGCTGAATTATTTGATGTAATAAATTTTTATAATCAAGAACAGTGTCAAGCAGATTTCTTATCAACACATCGTAGCACCATTGTTGTTCGGACACCACACTACATTGTGTAATGTTTTGAGTTGATTCTTAGAAACACCCCTTTGTTCTTTCACAAATATGTGCTCATTCATGTGTAATTACATTCACCAACTAGTCAAAGTATTCTCGTAAGCGTAGAATCTGCCATTCACAATAAATACGAGCGAGTCGCTTAAATGGCGGCAGCCATGTTGCGCCTCCATCTTTAAAATACATTAGCCAAAGAGGGACATACGTACCTCCGCCTTTTGCGCTTTTACACTCAGTGGCACCGTGACAAATACAAGGGGGAGATTACTCGTGACTGCCGGCAAATTTGAAAGCTTGTTGAAGATGGAGGATCACACCTATTCTCTAGGACACGTAACGGAGTCGCCAAGGAAGCGAAAAAGAGAATTAAAACGACAACGCAACAGGCAAAGCAACAAGACCAAGGTTAATATTGGAGTGGCCTTTCCAAGATGGAAAGAGCTCATGAGGAGCAAGGATTTTAAAAGGGACGCCAAAGTTGCCTGCTTTCTCCTTGATAGGTAATTCAGCCTATTTGCGTAAATTCAAAGTTCTATAGTTGCTTGGCTAACTAGAGCACGTTGTGGATAATGTTGTGATTTCCGTGGCAGACAACTCATGTCATGCAGTTGTAACATTGACTAGGCTACAGCTAGAACAGCTGCGTGTAAATGTAAACGATGGAGATACTAAGAGCAAATTTTGGTTTCATTGACATTATTAATATTGCTCAGATAAATATATTAAAAACACAAACCTCCGTTGCTTCTCTCCTTTGCCTTTAAAGGGCTTCCACTCTCTCCTCGTCATCTTTGGAGAGCGTCTCTTTAGTTTTTCTTTGCCTAGGAGGTCTCACCGATCCACTGCCACCGGCTCTGTCTTTTGGTTTTTCTTTACCTTTCCCTCTTTCTTTAGCTTTCCCTCGCATCTCCGTCCCATCAACTGATGGCTCTGACTCTGCTCACGGAGCAAAAATATGTAGCCCACGCTGTAAACATTGCCTTACACTATTAATCTCGTACAATATACAGAATAACGATAGCAGTGATACTCGTACCGGAAGCCATGTTAATCTTGGCATACGGCCACAGTGTGAGTTAAAACGTGCTTGGAATGAGAGGGGCTAGAAAGTAATATTCAGTTGGTTGTCATGTACAATTTCACCGCTGGATGGGAGAAATTCTTACACAATGTAGCTTTAAAATAAATCACTTAGGAAGAATTTGTAACTCAGTCATTTATTGCACACCATGGTACAATGATGTTGGATCATCCTGCCTTGACAGATCTCTGTATGAGAAGTTGGAATAGTATTTAAAACAACCCGACACTGTTCCACAAATAAGCAAACAATTATTTTTTCTGTTTGCTTCCAATTCTGCACTTTGAAGGGGCTGAGTAGGCACTGCCAGACTATACAGAGTGTCAAGACCGGACTTTAATGCTCAGTGCATCTAGGAACTCAGTCATCGACATTATGTGCTGTCTTTTGAACTATGAATTGAAGCGCTAGATCGCACGGCTGGCATCCCTCCTCGGTGCTACTGCTTCAACTTGCACCCTTCCTATCATGACTCACACTCCTTCAAGGCAATTAGTAGATGCACCATATTGGCTTGGCGTTTGGCCACATACACAGACAATTAAAATTTGAAGTTGAATTGTGTTGCCAGAATTCAAAACACCAGGGAGTCTTAGCAAGGATGTTCAGCATTCTGAATAATTTGAGTTACCCTGCCAGAGTGGTGATCCTGGATAGTCAATCATGAAGCATGCTCTGAGAACTCAACTGATTGTCCAACAGACGGAAGTGCATTTTACATGAAATAAGATGGAACTGCTCATCCACGCTGATGTAATATGTTTCAAAACAAAAAATCTAACAACAGTACAATGAAATTATAAAAGACAAAAGTAAACATAGGCATAGCAACAATACAATCAGTCAAGCAAGACGAGACGGTCCTCCGAAAAACATTCCCATAAGTTGTTTGTTCAAGCAGCAATTACGACTCATCTTTACATCTACTGTGGCGGCGCCCTCAAGTGGCTGTAGTAAATATGACGGGAGCAAAGCAGAAAGTAATGTGACAAAGTATAAGAGCGTCAAGTTCCACATAAGGATGAGTCAAACAAACACAGGATTTTCATCCAGGATATCGGGGTTTGTGTCCCGTTTGAAAATAAAAGGAAACGACAAGTTTCTGTTTCTTTTTAAACTTTACGGAACAAACTGAGTTACGTCAAGTCCAGCATCACATGCGTAACTGGAAGTGAAGCACCATGCTATTTTTACCCAAAACACAATGTTTTTCTAAACTTAACTAAGTACTGCAGTCTTGGCACCTAAAGATAACCAAGTAGTTTTTGTGCCTAAAAATAACCAAACTGCGACAGTTTCAAAAGGCGTGCTTAAAACGGCAACCGTTACGTTCAAAACCGCGACTGTTACATTCTCTCATTTAGATACAAGGACAGAAAACGCTTATGTGGGTTGTATTACAGGGTAGGAATAAACAACCTGTATTGTCGTATCGTTTGAAGGACTTGTTGAGTGAGTCTTGAAGGCTAAATAGCTATGGAATAAGTATAGCATTTCATACATACATACATACCCAGCATTTCCATTGTTTTTCCAATTTGTATTGTTCCAGTTGTACAAGTTATGTTGTTTATGTTTCTGAGACTTAAAAGCTATGTTCACGAAAAAAGAATACTGAGCATTTCTGGCTCTATGGCACAATAGATGTACTATTAATGAACTATTAAACAATAATGTGGCGCCTTACTGAGTTCCTAATGTTGTACACATCATGCTCCCTTTAGGGCTGCAGTGATAGGGTATGAATGCAGTTTGCTACATTAAGCAATCACTGCTGGGAATTCTTCAAAAAATAACAGGGAAATTAATATTCAACAGTTCATTTCATTTACCACTGTATCCATTAATGACATGTTCAAGTGGCTACCTGCTATTTGTTAGGAACCCTGTTTTGACCCAGAATGAGGAGAAAAAAGAATTAAAATATGTATTACATCTTAGATGTCTAAAAATGTCCCCCGGGCCTTCTTACGGTTATTTCAGTTGTAGATAATTGTTCTTAAATACCATATCCGCTAAGAATCCTTGATTCTGATTGGCTGGTATATTATTGTAATGGACAGGGTAACCAGACACCTCAGACACACATTTACTGGCCATTCTATATTCTAGCACTAGCATTAAAGCTGCACTAATCCCAATTATTATTATTATTACTAATATTAATAATTATCAAATTATGTTTAATGCAAGAGGGTTAGGTTGTAATGAACATCCAAAAGAGAAACACAATTACAGATGAATGCGATGTCATTCCATGTCTGCTTATGTGTAAATTAGGCAATTGTTTGCGAATAGGTTTGCAATAAAAACTCACTTATTGTAGTGTTTACAGGTACACATGAGATCTGACCCTTTGATCTTGATCTGCCCTGAAACAGGTTATTCCTATCCAGGATGTGTTATCAAAGTCCACTGTGGTCAAACCAAGTTAAAGGTTGGCCAGCTGAGGTATTCATCATGGAACTGGTGCAGCCATTCATTTTACTGACAGCTTACTTGGATAGAACAATAATCAAATTACAAAAGCTGCAGCTTTCAGTAGGCTATCGTTCTTTGCTTTCACATGTTAAAACATGTTACTCCTACCAATGATCCTATTTTTAAATGTATCCCCTTAGATCTGCTTTTACCCAGACAATGAATATGCATGGGCTACTTTTTACACTAAATAAAACTTACCCTGAACTGCCCTAAAAAAGCAGGACCAAAGAAACTCCACTCGTCGCAACGCATCACCAGGGCCAAGGCAACTTATCTGTGGAAATTCAGAAAGTACATGATTTAAGAGGAAGCTTATTAAAAACTAATTAATTTCCACCGATATCTCCACTTACCCAGGTGTGAAACAGTGCTGTATAATCTTATTCTTTGTGATAACAGCATTTAGGGTAGATAATGCAAAATGGGCCACTTTTAGTTTTCATTGGGATTCATTTTTTGGGGTAAATAAGTGAACACTTTTTTTTTTTTTTTTTTTACAGTTCTGTAGGAGATCTAGAGTAACTGGGACATTGCTTATAGAAAGACATGTTGCTGCTGAGTTCATGTCTTTTAAAAGGCCTTCTTTTAAAAAATAATCTTTGAGCTCCACAAAAAAAATTCAATTTTCCTGTATTGCATTGGAGAACTTTGAGATGTTATCTGAAAAACTTTGCAGATTAAGAAAAAAAAACCTCTTTGCAGGGCCCCTAAATACCTTCTGGGTCTGCCGAGGCTGCCTTCCACACCAAGCTGCATGTTCTATTGTCACTTTATACTGGTTGATGTTCCAAAGCATTAACTGAGTTTTCTTAAATCAGATTAAAAAAACAAACACACAAATACCAACCACTCTGCTATAAGCCTGCATGGACGCACTGAGAAAACCCCACACACTTCAGGCTGTTCCCCATTTATAAAATGTGAATGTTTATTAAATGTTGACAAGAACATTAAAACACAGTATCAAGATTCAGCAAAACAATCTATAGTACGTCACCAAAAAAGAAAAGAAAAAGAAAACAGAGTTAGTTCTGCGCGGGGACTGAAAGGAATGGGAGGACTGAGGTCTGGGGGGCAAAAAGCTGAGCAATACAGAGGCAGGGAGACGGGAGCAGTGAAGGAGGAGAGGAGGAGAATTTAGGAGCTATGGAGTGAGGGGGGAATTGGCAGCAGAGGCTAAGGCAATTAAGGAGGTACACAGTAAGAAAGATTTGGGGACCTGGGGGATCGATCAGGGGGTGCTGATGCACCATAATGAGCGGGATAACTGGGAATGATTAGAACCTCTGATTTCACTCTTATCAGCTCTTTAGTTAGTGACTTTGCAAGCTGCAGCAGAGAGAGTGACTATGTAAAGTATTCACTCAAAATGAACAGAGAAAGGGGCATGGCAAATAATACTTTACATTTAAATAACAAGGGGGCAACGTAGCATCAACATATACAGTGAGCACAACTTGGCGTGTGGAGGTGAATACAGGTTTTGGGAATGGGTTGTTGGGGTTTTGGGGTACGAGCGCAGTTCAACACAGGACCAGAAGGTGGTGTCCACTCATGGGTTCACGATCACAATAAGTAATAGTTCATTATAATTATGTAAATCTCTCTGTTATCAACACAAATAGCAGGGGAGGCAAGTTGTACATAAGCATCACATTACTGCAAAATTCCACAGAGAGCCTCCTCAGCCTCCCGCTCTGTCGTCTGGCTCATGCACATGGGCATGTACAAACCAAAGCATGTGCATATATGTGTACACACAGAGACACTGTAGACGCACACATGTGCACACACGCTCACTAACACACACACACACACACACACACACACACACACTCTGCCTAAGACAGAGACACACACACAAACATTTTCACACGCAGTCAAGTTCCTTCTTCTTGAGTGACCTTATACATTTCTATCGTGTTTTTAAATTTTCGATTTCCTCCGACATCATCAAACCTCATACTCCGTTTCATAATAACATCAGCAAGTATTTGTAACATGTGTCTGTGCTTTCGTGTCGAAGAAGAGGTGGCAACAGTCCACCGAGACACGACGAGGAGCTGTATGCGCACAGCCGCGGTGCTGCAGAGCACAGCATTGGGAGATCCTTCCTAGCACCAGTGACGACAGACAAATTCACAGACGTTTTCAGTGCTTAACACACGGTCAGCTAGGGTAACACCCTTCAGCACACATTCAAAACTGTCTCCCAGTGCCACAGGACTTTCCAAAGCCAAGATGTCAGAAAGATCACATATGTCCAGCAAGGCAGCTAATGCGCCTAGAGGTTTAAAATCTCTCTCATGTTGTGCTTCCGTAAAAGATTTATATTTGATTTGAACGGCCATGTGCTTTAGGGATAATCTCATTCCTCCTCTTCACTCACATCCGACCTTCAGAGCAGCACGGGCCACTCCCGCTTGTTGTTAAGGTAGAGGAAGGGAAAAAGTTCTTTAAATACTTCTTAAATTCACTTCATTTTTTTTCTTTTTTTCAGTGGATTTTGAAGAGTCCATGTGCTTGAGTATTCTTTGTGTTTTAGCATAGTAAGAAAACAGCTTCACATGCTCTAAAAGTCATACACACTGTACAATAAAATCTACAGATATTTTTAAAGCTTTTAGTACATCCAAATAAACTTGATGAAGTGAACGAAAAGTCGATTCACCGACTCAAAAGAAAATAAGAGATGGAAAATGAGGATTGCACTATTTTCTGCCTTTGTGTCTTTTCTTCATTACATTTTTTTTTTGCTTTTGCGGTTATTCTTTTTTTTTTTTTTTGCTTTAGGAAATTTAGTTTTTGCCGTAATACCTACTCAGAAGACAGCAGTTGAAAGCGTCAAATCTTAATTTACAGTAACTTTCTCATCCTTTACATGACAAGAGAAACTGTGTCGCACAAATAAATCCTACAATCACCTGAAAAGGAGAACAAATACAAAACAGAGGACAAACCAAAGAGGTAAGAATGGGGGCAAATTTTTTTTTTATATTTCCTCAACACGTCAACGAAAAAAGATCGACTGGGGAAGGCATGATGCAGTCTTTGACTCCTCTTTCATTCTGTGATCACATTGGTCTCCAATGGTTGTAAACGTCTTATCCTTCCTATTACATCACCATATATTACAGGCTTTGTTATTTCATGTTAACTACTTAAATGGAGAGCGTGAAGATATGCCAGCCATGCATCATGTTTAGTCCATCTGTGCTAAACATTGTAGTCAGTCGAGACGCTCTACTGAACTCATGACAGGAAATTGATAATGTTAGAGAACTCTGTCTGTCTGTCTCTCTTTGTACACACACACACACACACACACACACACACACACACACACACACACACACACACACACACACACACACACACACACACACACACACACACACACACACACACACACACACACACACACACACACACACACACACACACACACACACACACACACACACACACACACTGCTGGGTTACCATCTGTGAGTGCTGCATCAGTTGGCCAGTACTCATCTGGCAGGCAGATCAGACAAAGTGCCCAATATGCTCCCTAATGGCCCAAGTCAGATGAATGAGATCCTCCGTTGTCTCGTTCTTTTTCTCATTTTTCTTTTTCATCCTTTTTACACCTCTTCTTCCACTTCCTCACTTCCCCTTTGATTCCCTCTGCCCCCCCCTTTCTTTCGACTAAATTATCTCTTGTCAAATTATTTTCTCGTTCTCTCCGTCTCTGTCTCCCTCCGATTATCTGAGGCCCCGCACTTTTCGCCACTACCCTGCTGGGTCTCATTCACACAGATCAAGCATGTAAATGTGACGTAGTGTACCACTGCGCTGTCCCTTCTCACTGGTGAAACTCTGGACTTCCTTCGCAGAGAATTTGTATCTCCTTTCCATATTTTGTGAAAGGTTTGTCTGCGTCTACTAGATTTGGAGCAACCCTCTCTATTCACAGATTAAACAGCAATGGGCAGTGAGACTGAACCACAATCGAAGTGCCATGTCAGCACAGATGGGAGGTCAGAGTTACATGTCAGGAGTGAATTACTGGTGTATGGTCCAGCAGGCGATGCTTGGACCACCATGTCAGACTGAATAAAGGTAGCGCAGTGGACTGTGGGTTCAAAGCTATGGTTTGCTGTTTTTGTGAAGTGAATGATTAAAAAAATATGTATGATGATGGTTGCATTATTTTTTTTAAAAGAAAGGGACAAGGGGGAAAGATAACAGTAGCCAGCATGACACTAGTAGCTGAGTGATGGGGTGGGGGGGGAGGGAGCGTGACATCAGGAGGCAAACAGCAGAGTCAAATAAACTCAAAGGATTTACGTTTTAGTGAATAAACAATATCAGGACAAGTAACTCCGCCTAGCTGTCAGAAATTGTGGTTTGTAATGTTTTAAAAAACGTCTTCTTTTTTTCCCTCCTTTCTCCTCGTCTATCTTATTTATTCTCTGGATCGCGGGTAGGTCGTATCTTCATCTCGGAGAACTTGAGGGAGTACTGCCAGCCAGTCCAGGAGGACCACTCGATGCCATCGGCGTAGGAGGTGTGTTGGCCGCGCAGGTACTGGCCGTTAAGGTTGGAGGTGTGGCAGTTACGGTACCACCAGGCACCGTGGTAGAAGGAGGCGCAGTTGTTCTCCGAGTGGTCGTTATCCCGGTCTTTGGTGGTGAACTTCATCCCATTGTGCTTCAGCAGAGAGTCACCTAGGGCGGGAAAAAGATGTGCAACAAAATTTGAATGTGTCAGTACATATATTAAAAGTAGGAAGAATATGTAGGTTTATTCAAAATTAATAAAAAACAAGCTCTCATTCAAAGGAGAATTCCGGTCGATTTCAACACTGAAACAGGGCAAGTTTTAAACGTGCTTTTAGCCTCTTAACATGTTTGAAATGTCATTACAAGTGCCTACCCATGTGAAGTGATTCCTTCCGAGTGAACACAGTGAATCTGACTGCAGTAGATGTGAAAGAAATGCATAAAAGTTCTGCTAATTCAGCTCTGTTTAGTTCCAGTGTCAAGGCATGAAACTATTTATATATACAGTACATTGTGTGTGTGTGTGTGTGTGTATATATATATATATATATATTGTTGTCAAACGATGCCAAAGTGATTAATTGCATTAATGTCATAGTTAACTTGCAAATTTTTATCTATTCTAAATGATTTCTTGATTTCTTTTTGTCCCATTATTTTTTCTCATTTTAATGCTCTTACCAACATGGAAAAGTGGATCGGCTTGCTTTGTGCAAATGTTTTTTTATTGAAAACAACATTGGCATATACTGTAGTGTTCAATTTCACACTAACATTCTCACTTAGAGCAGTCATTCACACTTGGAGCAAATAATCTCTCACACAATGTAACTATAACATTTAACACAATACCAGCTAGACCCTCGTCCTCCACATCGTTAACAGGCCTACATGCAGCAGCCACCCATTTAGCTATGACTGCAGTAAGGTTGTTCTTAGTTGTGGTATCCATGTGCTTCTGTCTGAAGTCATCCATTGTCGCCTGGCTTTGACGAGGGGGCGGAGAATTCGCATCAGCTGTGTGCTTGGCCATCATCAAGTGGTATTTCAGACTGGACGTGATGCGATCTTGTCAATGGAACCATTTGGCAACTTTTTAAAAGTAAACTTTCCATTCAGAATCTTATTTGCATCCATTTCGGCGTGTCTCGCTCGCCATCCACTCAAAACGTAACGTTAGCCTACTACTCTTCGGCCGGCTCGCAAGCCCAAACAAGTGTGTGCGGCGTGTCTGTTGTTTTGTTTCCGGTCTAGCTAGATCCGTGTGTGCGGAAAAAAAAGTATGCCGTTAAAATGGGCGCCGTTAACGCATTTAACTGACAGCAGTACTATATATATGTATATATCGATGAAGTTGGTATTTTTTCTTTTTCACCTTTATTTTTACAGGCAAGTCATTAAGAACAGGTTCTTATTTACGTTGTGTAAAATGTAAATAAAAACAGAATACAATGACTTGCAAATCCTTTTCAACCTATATTCAACTAAATACACTACAAAGACAAGATATACAATTTTCAAACTGATAAACCTATTTTTTTCTCTCCGTTTCTTTGCAAATATTCACTCATTTTGAATTTGATACCTGCATCGTTCCAAAAAAGCTGGGACAGGGGCATCAGAAGACTTTGAATATTCCACAGGTTTATAGGTTAATTGGTCATGATTGGCTATAAAAAGAGCATCCCCAAATGGCTCAGTTGTTCACAGGTTCATCACTTTGTGAACAACTGCGTGAGCAAATAGTCCAACAGTTTAAGAAAAATGTTTCTTAAGGTACAATTACAAGGAATTTAGGGATTTCATCATCTACAGTCCATAATATCATTAAAAGAGAAAGAAATCCACCTACAAAGCTTCAACAATTAGTGTCCCCTGTCCCAGCTTTTTTGGAAGGTACTGCAGTTCATCAGTTTGAACATTAAATATCTTGTCTTATGTAGTCTATTCAATTGAATATAGGTTGAAAAGGATTGTATTCTGTTTTTATTTACATTTTACACAACATCCCAACTTCATTGGAATTGGGGTTTGTATATATTTATAATTAAAAGAAAAAAAAGGCAATTACTCAAATGGCACAGTTAACAATACAACATAATTTCCATAGAATCCTTTGTATCTTTCACCAACATATTCTTCGATCTGATACCAGAAACCAGTAATTAAGACATATCCACAAGTGATCAACTTAACAATAGCATAAGACCTTTCAATTAATCATTTCTAAAATAGAATGAAAAATCCAAAGCTCCACAGTTCTCCAGAGTACTGCTTCTCAGGAGGTCAGATGGCTTTGTAGCCAATTTATCAAATATTCTGCAGTGACCTTTTTGTCTTCCTTTTTTTAATTCCCCCCCCAAAATGATTTCATCGGGACGTCTGTCAGTTAAAGGACAGAAAGGTTATAAGAGGTGAGAAACATAGTTATAGTAGTAGTAGTTCTTTCTTGTTACATCAATGTTAATCTTTTAGGTATTTTTATATCTGGTACTTAAAGTGCTTATATTATGCTCACTCCCTCATACTCTGCAACTGACAAGTTAGCAGTACTTACTGCACAAGTGTGACTCCCAACAACAGGACAGTGAGTGCAGGGGAGGTATGGAGAATGTATTGAACATTATGAGCTGTTTGAACATCCATTTGTTAAAAACTTCTGGTCTATCTGTGAGGACATTGCTTTCATCTTAATTGTAATCCTCTTAGAGCAATGGCTTGCAAAGCAGTTATCAATATAGATAATTTGCCAGTGAAAAATCTTTATATAGTGAGAAGATATTTTCAGCTTGGGGAATTTGATTGTGCCGATCAGACAAACGAAATGCAGACCATGATTAAGGGCACTTAGGTGATTTGACTTGCCGGTGCCGCATCCCTGCAGTAGTCTTGCATCATTATCATATTCACAATCACAGGTTGCAGAAAAGAAAGCCTCCCTCGTTGACTTATTATGTATGCTTTGTTTAAGATTTAGCAAGTGCTCATATTATGCTCATTTTCAGGTTTATTTTTTTAAAGGTTGTACCAGAATAGGTTTATGTGGTTTAATTTTCAGAAAAAATATATTTGTTGTACTGCACATTGCTGCAGCTCCTCTTTTCACCCTGTGTGTTGAGCTCTCTCTTTTAGCTACAGAGTGAGACATCTCACTTCTGTACCATCTTTGTTGGGAGTCGCACTTGCACAGTAAGTACTGCTAGCTAGTCAGTTGCAGTGTATGAGGGAGTACCATGCTAGCAGCTAGGAGAGCATTATAACCTGTGTTACAAAGTGACGCACTGCTTTGGAGCAGTTTGTGAACAATGTTTGTGAACTGCGCAAGTGCGACTCCCAACAAAGATGGTACAGAAGTGAGATGTCTCACTCTGTAGCTAAAACAGAGAGCTCAACACACAGGGTGAAAAGAGGAGCTGCAGCAATGTGCAGTACAACAAAAATATGGTGTTTTCTGAAAATTAAACCACATAAACCTATTCTGGTACAACCTCTAAAAAATGTACCTGAAAATGAGCATAATATGAGCACTTTAAATCTTAAACATACATAATAAGTCAACGAGGGAGGCTTTCTTTTCTGCAACCTGTGATTGTGAATATGATAATGATGCAAGACTACTGCAGGGATGCAAAGCTGAAAATATCTCCTCACTATATAAAGATTTTTCACTGGCAAATTATCTATATTAATAACTGCTTTGCAAGCCATTGCTCTAAGAGGATTACAATTAAGATGAAAGCAATGTCCTCGCAGATAGACCAGAAGTTTTTAACAAATGGATGTTCAAACAGCTCATAATGTTCAATAAATTCCCCATACCTCCCCTGCACTCACTGTCCTTTCCTTTTTTTCCAAAGCAGGCTTCACACTGTGACCAGAAGTGGATAGAAGGATAAAGCTGAGAACAGAATGAAAGATCGCTCACCTGCCATCAGGTGATGGCTAACAGCTCTTTAGGGCATCAAACGGCCCTTAATTGCTCAGGATGTGGCCGCCCAGCTCCTTACCCTCTCACTCTGTCCTACTCTGCTCTCCATTTGGCATTACCATGGTAACCAGTCAGCCGGAAAAATAATCTGACAGGCATGTCTAATATTCATGTTGTGTGTTGCTCGACATTGGGAGAAAAGACAGCGAGGGGGAAAAGAAAGAGAGGAAAAAGAAGCAGCTCAGTGGCGTGAACAATGGGTTAATGTCTAGTGGATGTAGAAAAGAGGAAAAAAACAAACAAAGCAGAGACACTTAAAAGGCTCATTTGCAAGGCACTGGTTGTCACCTTGGTAGGGCTGGCAGCCTCCTCTGATGCCCATTAAGACCAAGCTGCCCCCAGCCCAAATCAGCACCTGTCAGCTGATAGGAAAGCAGCCACAGCAGAGCAAAAATACTATACTACTGTACTAATAATAACAGTAGCAGTGCCTAGATGGAGGCTGAGGTAAGAGTGTGAGAGAGCTTGAGTACTGTTAATTTGACTAGGTTCAAATGTCCAACAGGCAGAGGCAGGGTCAGGCCATGCTGGGGACAAGGCAGTGGCATCACACACACACACACACACACACACACACACTTTTTTTTCCCTTCCCCACTCCTCTGCTTCTCTGCCTCCTCTGTCCCTTGGATACCTCTATTCTCATTTTTATTTACCTCTGTTCTGTGACTCACTTCTTCTTTCGCACCTGTCCCCTTTGTTCCTCCATCCCAGTTCCTCCCAACACTCCCTCCCACCCTCCCTCCTGCTTCTTGCTCCATCTCTCATATCTGTCCCCATTCTCTCCCTGTTCATGGAGCTTCCCCAAAGGTTCTTTAAATTGCTTCTTCATTTCAACAGCGGGTTTTTGTTTAAGCTGCAGGTCAAGCAGTGCAATTAATTGGCAGTAATTTAATTAAGGTGACAGGTAGCTGGCTTGGATCTGAAGTTCAGGGAGCAGAGACACAGACACCAGCGGTCCCTCTCCCTGTGCAACTGTCTGCATGGTTTAACGAGTGGACGCACCTACTGTACTGTAAAAATATCATACTATTATTTTTATTATGAGGCAGCATGCAGTGGTTTCACCCACTGCTGTGACTTCTGTGTTCGCAATTAAAGGAAAAACATACAAAAATACTGTATACTAATCAGCGTGCAAGCAGAGGAAATCTTGCAAGCAAAGTCTAACTAGTTCCCTGAGCATACATACCTGCATTGCCAGAATAGTCTCCCACAGTCAAAGGATATCCATCATCATCAGGGTCTACTGAGAAGAGGCCCACTCCAAAGGTTCCATACTGGGCATAAGCGGTGCTATTTTCAAAGTCCTCCAAGTCGATACGTAGCTCATAGTTCCCCTGGATGGACAGGGCATGGATCTGCTTCAGCCCTGCAGGGAAAAAGAGCGAGACACAGACAAATCCACAATCCATTACAAAGTACTACCGTTGTTCTCAGCAAACAATTTAAAGCTATTTCAGCAGCCACTCAACGCCGGACATTTTCTGGAAATAAGATGTAATATGGTTTTTGGCCCATTTAAAGTCCTCTGCTGCATGTGTAGGGTTTCTTTCCAAAACAAGATTAGAGTTTTTTTTCTTTTCAAAAGTGCGCAGAGTGTCTACTGCCTACCATGACTGTAAAGAATTGTGAATTTGTCTGTAATTGCTTTGAACTCTCCATGACAAGGTAGAGTGTCCTGGATAAAGGAGATACTATAAAATTGAACCTGGCCATGTACTACAAGAGTGGCGAGAGTAAAAAAAATAAATATTTTTGTGTTTTTGTTTTAAATCAAAAAGAATAAGTTAAAAAATATTTTTTGGACTATTTCTTCATAAAATTGAAGTATTTAGTAAACTAGAAAGGCTGAATTGAGGAATGTAGCATGGACCAACAGGGCTTCACAGACTTATCCAGGAAGGTGAATGGCTTTTTGAACCAACCGCTCATCATTCATTCAAATGAAAAACTATTTATAATTATAATGTAAAAACCACATTAATGAATTCATTAATTCTCTGCTGTCTCAGAATATGAAAGGCACTCCCCTACCACTTGATACAAGAGTTATCGTTTTAACATTGAAGACAAAAATTTGACAGCAAGGTAAACAACTGTGTGTCCTCAATGCACAGTATTTTAAAGTCAAATGTAAAAAAGTTGTTATGCCAAACGTCAATATAACCGAAAAAGAAGAATCCGCACCCCGACCACGTGAACGCTACCAGTCGGAAAACAACGTAACCACGGGGGTGGTCCCTGTTATTCCGAGGTGGCATGAACGCACCATGTGTTGCTAAAACAGTGAGATAAAGGCGTAATAGGCTAGTTTAATGTACTGCTGGAGGAGGAATTACCTAGAAACGTAGTCTATATCCACGACGTTCCACTTCCGGGATTGCTCTCTTTCTGCCCGGAAATTCCGCTGTATGTCACTGTTTTTGGATGTCCGCTTTCAGATGTCCATTACACCTTCCTCTTTCTTTGGGTTATAATTTTAAACTCAGGTCAATTTATGAGGACTATAGTTAACTGCTCCTCACATCTCTGCAGGGTAGGGTTGCACGACTAAAACAACTTTTGAACGTACACGTTTCACCAAAACAAATTGCGCTTGGCACCACCCAAGAGGACTGTGATTGGTTTAAAGAAATGCCAATAAACCAGAGCACGTATAATTGTGCTAAAGAGATTCCTGGTTTTTAATGTCAAACTAATATGGTTTATAGAAATGTGCTAAGTTAACCATCTATAAAAATCCTCATTAACTTCTGATTTTAAACCTAGGTGTCAGGTCCCAGCTCATTAATGCCCATAATTAGCCATGAAAGGAATAAACACCCTTACACTGATTTCCATATTTAGGTAATTACATTGGCACTTTATCTTAAATACATTTTGTCTCAGTAAAAGTATGGGTATTTTAAAGCCTTTATTGTGGGTCTATATGCTTAAAGTCAAGTAATGACATAAAGCATAGTCCATGGAAGCGGAAGACCTTTTTATAAATTCAAAGACACATCCATCTGCTTCGGTTATTTCCGATTCAAGCTTTCCATCGCTTCCTTGAATGCCCTGAACCGATCTTTTAAATAATTGTTGCTCAATCCTTTGGAGAGGAGAGAAGACAGAAAGTGCCAGAAGGAAAACGGGTTTCCATCCCTTCTTCCTTGGCACCCTCCTGCTCTATGTTTCCCCCTGCTGTGTTGGAGTGATGGTGCGTCCCAGGGCAAGATTTTCTCTCCTGAGTTGATCAAAGGCACAAGAGGAATAGAGTGTCAGGCGGAGAGGAGCAGGAGGAACTCAACCTGGGTCCCGTGAACACAAAACTCAAGGCAGGAAGACAAACAAAAGTGAACTAAGCCTCAAGACTCTGTTAAACAGCCTTCCTCCATGCTTATAACTGCACTCTATACAGTGTTTATTTGGGAGACAATAAAAAGAAATAGCATTTAAAAGCGTGCACTGATGGAGGAGCTTCAAAGGCTTCATGGTTAAGACTGAAGGCAGGGTTAGAGCATGTAGAGGAATCTAAAGGCTCCAATAGCTGGTTAAAGGTGTGTTTTTACTGTCTCTCTCCTGTAACTTGACTCACCAAAGCAGCTGCACCACAGGAAGGAAGGTGTTATTATAAACCTGCAACACTGTCTTTTTACCTCCTACTGCAATCATCACCTTCACAAATGAAACTCATTCTCCTTTTTAAAGCTTACAAACCTCCAACCGACTGTCTAATTTGAATTCTGTCGTTGTCGAGCATTGCACTCTGAGAGCGCCTCGTCTGAAGTAGAAGGCTAATTTGATGACAAACACAGCTGAAAGAACCCATTATTATTCAGAGACAGAAGCTTGCAGTCTGGGCCCAGGCACTTAGTTTGGATTTGATCTAGCCCAATGGGAGGTTGATCCCGCTCTTTTCATTTTCACAGTGGATCAGAAAATTGGAGGTGGAGAATCAGTCATTAATACATTCATAGGCAGGTAACTAAATGCATGTCAGTTTATGGTTAATTTGTATACAAGAAAATAAATACTCAACTATGTGTGTGTGTGTGTGTGTGTGTGTGTGTGTGTGAGTGAGTGAGTGAGTGAGTGAGTGAGAGAGAGAGAGAGAGAGAGAGAGAGAGAGAGATGCACACTGTCAGAGATCTAAAGCAGAGACGGATCCTGACTAAATACAGGAGACAGGAAGACTCAGACAGACATGGCTGCCCAGAGAGGAGCGTATATGTGCTCATTGCTAAACAGGGAAGCTAGAAACAGAGATACACTTCCTCCTCCACTGGGAAAAATTATCTTCACTAAGAGATTTACACTTTTGGAAAAATAGCCAAAAGAAATAGTGAATTTCCCAATGTTAACATCAGAAAAGAAGCTGGTAGTTCTCCTAATAGAAGGGACAGCAGCTCCACTGGCAGCTAAATATGTATCTGCCTGCCGCAACCTGAGGGACCTACTACTATAAGATCCCAACATTACACACTGGTTTAGGATTGTACAGTAATTATATTATACAAAATGGTTAAGTATTATATTGTGTTATGTAATTGTTTTGTAATCTAGTGTGTTGTATAACTATCAGTGCAGTATAGAATTTATGTGACACCTACTGTATGTATTTAATATGTGATATGTACTATATATGCATTTTCTGTAAACTGCTTTGGCAACATGTTTTTTTTGTTCATGCCAATGAAGCAAATTGAAAAAAATAAATTTAATTGAAAGAGAGAGAGAGAGAGAGACACTGAAAGAGAGACAGAGATAGACACACAGACAGAGAAAGAGAGAAAGATACACAGAGAGAGAGAGAGAGAGAGAGAGAGAGAGAGAGAGAGTTTCAACATACCCTTTGAGGGACATGCACAGAATTTGTTTATTATCATTAATTATATCATAATGATCTTGTTTACTTGTTGTTGTTGTTGTTTATATGTATCTTTGTTCTTATGCTTTGGAAACACAGATGTATTGAATTTGTCATGCCAATAAAGCAAACTGAAATAGAAAAAAATTGAAAAATTGAGGGACGGACGGACGGACGGACCGACCGACCGACCGACTGACCAACAGACAGACAGACAGACAGACACAAAATGCAACACGTTTTCACACTCATTCAGAGAAATGAAAATGGCTAATTTACTGAAAGAGTTTTTGTGTCGTAGCCCTTTGAGAAAAAGTATCAATCCACACAAACACCTAAGGGAAAAGTACCCTGGAGTGATTTGTGTGAACTTCAAAAGAAAGACTTAGGATGTTTTCTTTCAGAAAAAATAAAATAAAATCAAACACCAGATGCAACACAACTCTATTTAAAGACTCTGCGGCTTCCACGTGTATTTACATAACTTTAATTCAGTCGCTAATTAAAGCCCCAGAGAATCTCAGCAAGACTCTAATTCAGAATAATTAAAGTGGAAGACAAGTGAAATAACAACAGGGGACTTCTTTGGTTAAAATCTAAATGCTCAGGTGTAACTCCTTGTTAATTAAATGCTATTGTTAGGTTATTTAAAATGGGTTCAGATACAAGGGAGAATTTTGAGGTGTTTTGCTTCAGTATTAACATACTGATTGCTCCGTTGGGGAGAGACTCTTCTCTCAGATTTTTTTTCCACTTATGGGAACCTTAGCAGAGTCAAAAAATGTCTGTCCTCCTGCACGCTTTGGATGGGCAATTAGGGTATGCTTCATTATTCCTTCTATTCTGACTGGTTTTATATCTTGGCCATATTAAGGCATGTGTATTCATTTTTAACTGCTGTTGGTTTTGATTGAACTTTATACTTGCTTTTAACTTCCAGAACAAAATAATAATAAGAAAAGTATTATTATTTACAATATATTTTCTAAAAGGCAAAAATACAGTGAAACGTCTTTCTTTTGAAGTGGGCAAATCACTCCAGGGTACTTTTCCCTTAGGTGTTTGTGTGGATTGGTACTTTTTCACAAAGGACTACAACACGAAAAAAATTCATTTGCAGAAATAGTTTATTCTCTGAATGCGTGTGAAAATGTGTTGCAATTTGTGTTTCTGTTTCCTGCATATATACTAAGACAGAGTCTACAGCCATGCTCGCGGCTCTGCACAATTGCCCTTTGAGCGTAATAATAAATTTAGCATGCTAACATACCAACAATAGTCTATATCAACTCTTATTCATTTAGGGGATTGCTCTGGTGCCGTCGGAAGATCTGCCAGATGTCCCTCACCTTCCGCTTTTTTTATGTGGTTAATTGCTCCTCAGATCTCTGCAGGGTAAATAGTTAGACTATCTTCTGAGTTTTCTGTTGCATGACTAAATCAACTTTTGAATGTACCCATGTTCCACCAAAACAAGTTAATTCCCGAGGCTATTTTACAGAGGCGCTGTTGCTCCGTCCAGCGCTTAGCCACGCCCAAGACAATTGTGATTGGTTTAAAGAAATGCCAATAAGCACGTTTTTCTCTCATTCCGGAATGCTGTGTGGACCAGCCAGACCTTAAATTGCATATACCTGTGCATCACATATATACTGCAGTACTGTACATAGCCTAACAAACACATTGGTCTGTTTGCCTTCAGGGACTCCTCAACAGCAGCTGCAAGAAGCAACAGGAGCCAAAAGACCCAAAACGGCTTTGAGAGAGGAGGAGAAGAAGAGGCTGTCTGAAGAGGTCTGCGACACCATGCTGGATCACACCAAAGGTTCTCTTTCACTGGCCACCTTGTGAGTGCTACCTTAAACCTCCGCGGCGCTTTGGAGGAAGGTCTGGCAATGCGAGACTATACTGACAGTAACAGTGTTAACATGCGGATGTTCAGCAGGCATGTTTACCACTGTCACCATCTTAATTTATCAGAAGTTTTGAACATATTGGGTCATTAATCAAAGTACTGGACAAATTACAAATTTGAACTGATGATGGCGCTAGATAAAAAGACAGGGCCCACTATCCAACACATACAAATTATGATTGCAATCTTCTTTAAACTTCTTTCTACAAATAAATCTCCATATTACACAAGCAGCACTCTACAGGAATAATTAATCAATGTCATTTAAAAAGAAGATAAATAATACCGGCAAAAATCTGCATCTGAACAATCAATGTGTTTACGGATAAGGAATCTCATTAAGAGTGTGCCTGATTAACAAACACGTCGATGGGACAAAAATCTTTAAGCATTCTTTGTCATTAAATCATCCATGTCATTACAATGTCCGCGACAGTAACAACACATCTGAGGGCTGCGAGGCTAAACAGTGCAGCACCTTCCATGGGGTCCACTAAAAGCTAAAGATTATCTCTATCGTGTCCACTGTTATGAATATTAGCACTTCAGGTGGCAAAAAAGACAAAGATTACCTTCTCTACACATTAAAAGCTGGCCAATGTTAAAATTTAGAACACACCAATACATTTGGGGGCCAAGTATTGGTCCTCGTTGGTAATACATCTATTAAAAATGGCAATAAAAATGATATATATCTGCAATTACCTCATTAAACTAGGCCATGGTAATCCATAACTCATTTTCGCATCTCTGAAATTTATGGGAAAGAGGACACATTTAGCTTGTTTATAACATTACAGACAGTAATTTGTCATTTTTATCTTTTATTCATTCTGAGAGGGCATGTTGTGTTCTCCAAAACTAAAAAAGAAACAAAGCTCACGCTCTTCCTGACATCGATTAAACCATTACCAGCAGAGATTCTAAACGTGATCTTACAGTTAATGAGACTGACATCAATGACTTGATTATAAATGTAGAAGACCCTCTGTGTCGCTGGGATTCCGCTAAAAAGGCCCAAACATTAATGATTTATTTGTTTTTATTTGAAAAGTATGTTGGGGAATGTATTTGATGCTTTTAGGGGACGGGTTACAGTCTCAGCGTAGTGCAGCACTACAGGGCATGAAGGAAAAGAATGAAAAAACACATCTCTAAACCCAACAGAGAAATGATTACACTTCTCCCTGCCGCTTGTGGCATTTCTCAAAGTTAATTATTCATCATGCTTTTCTCCCTCTGTTGCTGGGGGGCTGCTCCCGAGACTGTTTCAGCTGAAAAGGAGAAAAAGGAGCAGCACTCTTCTGTCTCCTCCTCCTCGCTTCCTCCCACCATAACTCAGCCCCTCCCTCATTTTGTCTTTCTTTTTCTCCATCCCTCCCTCTTGCTTAATCTTCCTGCCAAGCAGTTTTAACCTGAACAGATTGTGGATCGGGAGGAGTTAGAAGGGGATGGGCTGTTTCCATAGCCACAAGGACAGTTGCCATGCCCTGGGGGCTAGGCTGGTTGAGGGGGTCTGTGAACACACGTCAACTGAAAGGCTTGCTGTCGTCCGCTGTTAGTGAATAGAAAAGGCCTGCTATAGCCGGCACTCCCTTTGTCACAAAAAGATAGGAGCGCAGGAAGAAAAACAGTGACAGGTGTGTGCTGAACTCTTGTTGCTCCCCTGGAGCCAACGGTGACATTTGGTGGGACAAAAAGCTGAATAATTTTAAGATCAACTGTCACACTTCTGACATGTCTACACCAAGTTTCCTCTTGCAAATTCCCATTCAAGACCCTATTTTCCTATGTTTTTGTGTCTAAGTGACTGATGGGAACACCAATCTTTGACATTGGTCCAGTATTAAGCGAGATCGCTGCAGGCAGGGGAAAAACAAGCTACAATGTAAGTTAATAGGGCAATTATTGTCCATCTTGTATTTACCTTCACAAAAGTGTTTGTTTTGCTATGGACAGATTAATATAACTTTATGAAAAGGATCCCTACAGAGATAGACCTTTAAAACCTTTTTGAGGCCTTTCTGTTTAAACAGAAACAGCTCTGAGACTGGCTGTAGATCAAACAAAGATGTGGCCAGTTATGGGCGCTAACAGTCCAAATTATTTCATGCTGGTTGAGAAATAGAAAAAGAGTGTGGGGGTTGTGCTTTTTTGCTTGCTTGGTTGCACTCATGCACACACAAGCATCCTGCACTTGAATGGTAGAACAAGTGCATAAGAGGCTGATTCCACTACATTCAAAAGCATTTTTGAAAAAGAATACAGAATATTCTTGAACTGAATGAACATTTTGCCGGCAGTATTTGCTCAGCAGCAAACACACGCTGCGTTCCCCGGGCTGAGTCTAACTTGGGAGTAATGATCTTGGGAATGTTTGTTCACTTTGCCCACAGCACCCTCATTACTGCTCCCAGGAGTCACTCGCTTCATCTTTGAAGATAGATACATTTAGCAATATTTTATTAATACATATTGTTTCCTTTGAATCCTTACGGGTTTCTAAATAGACAAAAGTTCGCTGAGCTGGACTTTTCAGACCTGCAGCATTTTCACTGAATTAAATCCAGCAGCTTTAATGGGAGTTGTCTCGCGGTGCTATATAGATAAAGGTGGCTCAGCATGACTGCAGGTGGGAAGATGTGCCTCTGTAGATCTGATGAATGGTGTTAGGATGAAGAAGGAAGTATACAAGTAATCTCTGACTCTTTTTGCAACTCCACTGATAATCATGAGAGCAATATGGTATATATAAAATCAAATCTAAGCTTCGACTTCTGTTCATTATTTTTTTTCATATTTAAGTGGGCAGTGTGTGCAAATAAAGATTTACAGGCATACAGACAAAGAAAGCAGATAGCCACTGAAAGCAAATCAGTTTTTTGTGGCAGTCCAGAGGAGCTTTTAAGTGACAGAGATACAAGTTGTTATGGTGGTGTTCTAATGTAAGATATAATTAAATGGTAATCCACCATAAAACACATGTACACTGAGCTTTAAAATTCTGTTTTGCCATCAGGGACATCTCTGACTGTAATACAATTATTTTAAGTGGCAGGAAGTATTTTGGCAGTTTTTATCTGCTTAAAGCAACAGAATACAATATGGTAGCTGCTTTGTTGCATTGAGTGAAGGCAATATAAATTAGCAGGTTTGGATCAATATCAGTTTTGCCACTATTACCCCAATGACTTAACATTTGAGTCTTCTTAAATATGGTCTGTATTGGTAGGAATGCTCTTATACACTTCCTAAGTCCACTAACAATATTTTTTGCTTTTGTTTAATTAATTCGGTTAAGGTTGCATTTGTATTACTACCACTTATGTGAATTTAGACGTTTCAACCCTTTGTCCAATACTTACTAATTTTTAACAATTTACCCATTAGCTTTTTCACTATTTAGTCATTAAATCTTTGAATTAAAAATTCTGTGCTTTACATAAAAGATTAAAAGCATCAGATAAAGAGCAAAACACACTGCAAAAAGACATTTAAATACAATTAAAAACAGTTGAATATAGAAAATAAAAACAAGCTAACAAATAGAGTAAGACAGGTATAAAAAACAAGAATAAAAGTTACAGCAGTAGTCTATATCCACGACCTTCCATTTTCCGGGATTGCTCAGTTGCCGCCGGAAATTTTGGATGGATGTGCGTTACCTTGTGGTTTCTTTGTGTTGGAATTTCAAACTTCGGTCGATTTATGAGGACCATCGTTAGCTGCTCCTCAGATAAATCCAGACATCTAGCTAGACTATCTGTCCAATCCGAGTTTTCTGTTGTACGACTAAAATAACTTTTGAACGTACGCATGTTCCACCAAAACAAGTTCCTTCCCGAGGATATTTTGCAGTGGAACAGGGGCTCCGTGTGGCGATTAGCGCCACCCATGACGATGGTGATTGGTTTAAAGGAATGCCAATAAACCAGAGCACTTTTCTCTCCCATCCCAGAATGCTGTGTGGATTAGCCAGACCATCCTCCGCAGCGCTGTGAATGAAGGTCTGGTAATGCAAGACTAGACCAGCAGTGATTTTGTTGGTGTGTATCGCCAAGAAGCAGCTGTCTCACTGGCCAGTGCTGTCCATATAGTGTGTAATATTTGTGGAACCACAGCAAGTAACAGTATAACACATACATGTGTTAATGTTATTCTCTATGATCTTTAAAAATAATGAGGTGTCTGTGACTACACCTCATCTCTGCTCATTTAAAATTGAACTCTGCTCGACTTTCTCCTGTTGTCGGATCGCTGATATCTCTCCGCCAGCTGTCACTCCCGTCTCTGTCGTACCACGTCTTCCAGTACTCATATGAAATGAATGAGCGCCGGTCACTTTGTCTTGTGTTGCTTCTACCAGTGTTAGCTCACAGTAAAACATGGAGAAAGTGACAAGTTTGCTCATGTTGCTTGTAATGTAGCTTGAACAATTCAATCTCACGTTTGTACTGTATGGCTCAACTACTGCTAGTGAGCTTGATTCTGAGCTTCCACGCAGACACAAAGCTCTTCATCCTCCCTCATTTTTCTGTCATTACTATTATTAATGAGCGGGTATTTTATTTTAATAGATGGGGACAGGCAGAGGTTGTTGTAACGTGCAAGATGCAAAGCTAATTGGCAGGTCATAATGATTTATAGTGATGAGCTTGATTAAAACTAATTATTAATGCTTTCACTTCTCCAACTAACATTCCTACCACAGTTCAAGCAAGCACCCACGGCAGCCAATAATAGATCAAGAACACATTTATTTTACTTCATTGCTGACTCACTCCATGTTTCCTTCTCATCGTCTCAGCATTTCACCGGTAAGATCCATGTGGAATTTCCTTGTGTATTGAGGTCCTGTTATGATATATTATGCATAAAACATTGCCTTTGCTCTCAGAATAATTCATGCAGACATAATTGAGCACAGAGGAGGAAGTTAAAATGTCTGCTATGACTTGGCAGTTGACAGTGATTACGGATGGTTATAATATTGCACATGCAGTTTGGTCTGTTGACAAATGTTCGGATAAGAAATAATAATGATTAGTTGTTGTAGTTTTTCCATCAGCTTGGATTTCTCAGAGCACCTCACTGGTGCACCTTATCATTAGTGTCTTTTTGAGAGTATTTACATAATAGCTTATGCGGCTAAGTGGGCTGGATGTCATCCTATTGGTCCACTCTAGATGCTCTTCAAAAGCAGCAGTGTGCCAAAGTCAGAAATCATCAAAATTGCTGCCGATGTCCCAGCCACAGCCCATCACGCTTATTTATCCCACTCAAACTGGATTAAGTTGTTAGTGATAAGAAGGGCAGGTAAGACACAGGAGACAAAACAAATTTAAATGAGGTCATGCAGATTTCAATGTTGGCTAACGTCACATGATTAATCTATGCGATGCTAGATAGCTCAGATTGATGTCAGTATTAGATTTCGGGTTTGCTTTCAACCTCTTGCCTTTGTGAAAGTAAATGCTTCCAAATGCCATCCACCAGGAAAAATAAAAGGAGGGGATTTTGCTCAAGTGGCAGGATTTGAGTCATAAAATCGTAAGCGAGAAGAATGAGAGCCAACAACCCATCACATCTGATATCATCAGAAATTAACCTTCGGGGTGGAAAGACTGAGCCAAGAGTGGTGAAGGGAGATCCAGTGGGAAAGGGGAGGAGAGAAAGAGAGGCAGGTAGACAAATGCTGAGAGAGTTGGCAGGCCTGTAAGGCTGCAATTCAGGGAGAAGACCACATTAATATTTAGAGGTGCTCTCAGGTAAAACAAAATGAGCAGAGCAGGCCCAGCTTGACAGGAAGGATTGGCCACAGTAAGGGCATAAAGATCCACTGGGTACGCCACAGACACAAAGCAGTAGAAGACACAATTGTCGTAGGTAGGAAAATGTTAACTGATAAATTAACAATAACCAGGGCCACAGCACATACTCTCCAAGACAGGTATAGATCCATGCACACAAGGTCTTCATGGGTATACAAAAACCTGATCTGAAACAGACCCCTGGAAAACCTACCTTAACCCAATGTGCATAAATACATAAAAAAATAAAAATAAATACAAAAGGAACCCAAAAACAGTAAGAACCAATCCAAAAAAGACCTACAGATAATCCAAAATATGGTTGATCCTAAAAGACCAAAATAGAGAGAGAACCTACTTGTAGCAGCACGGTGAACCATTAATTAACACGCAGCTTTAGTTGAAAAAAGTAGCAATACATGTCATTTTTATTAGTGGGGTGGTCGGTCCACCACTTTGGTTGAGACTGAAATATCTCTGCATAGATGCATACATGGATTACCATTACATTTGGTGCGCAAATTCATATTCCCCTCAGTATGAATTACAATAAATTTGGCGATCACTTAACTTTTCTTTTCTATCTACTTCCATCATTAGGTCCAAAAATAGTTTATGACCAAACATCTTCAAAACTAATGACTTTCTCACCAGCCTCAGCTGTATGTTGTGTTTTGTGCTAATTGATACATGTTAGCAGGCTAACATGCTAAACTAAAATGGTGGCCATGGGAAACACTACCTGCTGGGTGCCCTGGTAGCTTAAGATGCATAGTTTGGCGGGAAATCTTTGTTGCATGTCATACCCCTCTCTCACTCTCCCCTCATTTCCTGTCTGCCTCTGTACTATCAGCTTTCCATAAAAGGCAAAGATATCAAGCATGTTAGCATGCTGACTTTCCCGTTTAGCAACGCTTTCTGGTTGACACAAATTGTGTTGGACCCGTTGCAATGATTGTAACACACCACATGAACAGAGCAGATAGCGAATCCACTTAGGTATTAGACATATTTATACATGGACTCCCATGGCAACAGAACTGACTAGACTGAATAGCATTTGGTACTTGGTTGGGTCTTGGTAGAAATCGAGAGAACCCGTGAAGACCTCTACCGTACACTTCTTAATCTGCCCTGATGGGTTGAGTTGTTGGGCGGGGTAAATTAGTAAAAATGTGAAATACATTAAAAGGATTGCTGAGCAGCAAATCTAACTGAGCAGAGATAATGTGTTGGATGAGAAGGAAAGCCACTGACAGAGGGGGGAAAACAGAAAGAGAGAGTCCACATGGAGAAAGGCATGATGACTACAGAGTATAACATAGAAATGTCATGAAGACTTTGATCATGGCCACATGACACCATTAAAGCTAGGTAAGGGCAGAGTGATGGACTTGCTAAGCCCCTCCTCCTATTCCAGGGTCAAAGTAATGAGGTCTTGAGAAAGAGTGTGTCCAAAGGGATACACATCTTCAGACCCTTTAGCACCGTTTGCATGTAATGAGGTTGCTAAGAGTTCAGCGCTAATTAAAACCAAGGTATCATTACAATTCTATGATTCTTTTTTTTTTATCATGACACTCCTTCACAAAGTAATGTGGTCAACAGAAAGGCTTCTTTCCCGACCATTTAGTCAAAGTGAGGCTGAAATAGAAGCAAGAGGGCAGTTTTTAAAAAGAATAAGAAAATATATTCAATAATAGTATGGTCTACAAAAGTGCTATGGGCACACAAATGCTCCCAAGACTGAGCTCAAGAGTTGAATGAGGAGAAAATGTCTATCAATAGCTTCCTAAAGAGGTGGTTACAATTACAAACATTGTAAAGTAGCACTGGAGTGAGAGAAGTGTGATAAACACCACTAATTTCCCGTTTTATTCACAATGCTGTAGAACACAACTGGGACGCCATCCTGCAGAAATATGTAATTATCTTAGCGCAGAGGAGTCATGACAGTGTTAGAGGTTACGAATTGTTTAATCTATGTTGTTCTGTTGTCTAACGTCTGATCAGGCATGAACAATGTGGCACTGTTATGTACAATGTACTTGAAGAAATGTCCTGAAGAAAACCCAGTCAAATGATGAAATAAATTATTATGAGAAACAAAATAGAAAAGGGAATTATGTGGCGAGAAGCTGGGTCTTAAGTCTTTTCTGCCACTGTCATTAGAAGATCTGTTCAATCATTCCTCAATCAAATTTTTAATCACTCCATCTGTGCTTTATGAGAAGATTCTGCTCATAATTTTTTACATCTTCAGGAAAATAAAATCCCTTAGCCTTCTAAAGAGCCTTCTCTCTTGCATGAGCCAAACCAGACTTTGGTGCCAACACAAGTAGAGAGGTGTTGGAATATATCTGTATGCTGGTGATGAGAGGCATCAAATAAAGCACCCGGGCCTTGTGGAGAGAGCTACGAATTGCTCTGGTCCTCATACATATCGAAATTACTGGCAGAATTGCTGCAAATTGCAGCTATCTCCACTCCAGCAGTGCAATCTAGTGCAGATGGAGTGTCTGCCAGGGTACAGCCACACCAATCAGAGAAAGCATACCCTCCTGAAGGAAGCAGAGGCAGAGCTGGAGGCTGAGGCATCATTGTGTCAGCATTAGGGCTGATTGGCAAGACCTCAGCTGGCTGGCTGACTGGATCCCTGGACCGGCAGCATCAGTGTGTCAGACTGACTGAGGAGGAATCCCATTGTTGAATAATTGATTGGATATGAATGCAGTATTGGAGGAGCTTTAACTGAAAACACTTACGTGTGCTCTAAATAATAAATTGCAGGGGGATTCAAGTCCTGGGAGATATTGTAGTTTAGGTTTCTCTTTGTCATGCAGGATATAGTATCATATATTCTTGTAGTTCCTGACAGCTGGGTTTGAAACTTATCTCAATCATTTCCCATGTTATGTTTTGTTATGTAGCTTGTGCTGGTACTTTAATAAACATATTAAGTACATTTAAAGCAAATGAATGCCATGTACTAGTAGAGTTTGATATTTCTGGAGCTTTTGCTCTAGAGATGCAGTTAGAGAAGAATGCATACACTTGTGGTCACGTTCAACACATAGTAATGCATATTTTAATTAGAATTATCAATAATTTGTATATTAAAAGGGGAACTTGTATGCTCGTTTTCAGGTTTATAGTTGTTTTTTGGGTTTCTGCTAGAACATAGTTTAATGTTCAAAAAACACTATTTTTCTCATACTGCCCATGGCTGCTGCACCTGTATTCACCCTCGGTCTGAGATGCTCCACTGTAGCACCCGTCTCTTTAAGCCCCCCTCCCGAAAAAGCCCAGTCTGCCCTGCTCTGGTCGGCGTCGCTTGGTCTCTGCATAATTGCTCTCTGTACGGTCTGTCAATGCAGACGGGAACTAACTAAAACAGAGTGTAGCAGCACTTTCTACCATGAACAATCTGATATATATATATACAGTGGTGTGAAAAAAGTGTTTGCCCCTTCCTCATTTCCTGTTCCTTTGCATGTTTGTCACACTTAAGTGTTTCGAACATCAAACCAATTTAAACAAAAGTCAAGGACAACACAAGTAAACACAAAATGCAATTTCTCTCATACTGCCCATGGCTGCTGCACCTGTATTCACCCTCGGTCTGAGATGCTCCACTGTAGCACCCGTCTCTTTAAGCCCCCCTCCCGAAAAAGCCCAGTCTGCCCTGCTCTGGTCGGGGACCTGGAAGACTTGCGCTTGGTCTCTGCATAATTGAAGGAGAATCTCTGTTCGTGTACGGTCTGTCAATGCAGACGGGAACTAACTAAAACAGAGTGTAGCAGCACTTTCTACCATGAACAATCTGATATATATATATATATATGACAGAAATAAAGAAAAAGCATAATGGGTCCCGTTGAAATATCCATATGCATCAGTATGTATGAAGTGATTTGTAGGTATGAATCGTAAAGGGTGAACTTATGAAGAGAGCTATAAGGCTATTGATGTTGGTACAGAATAATTATTCTGAGGCGTAAAATCTTGTTTCAAAAATACCATCACAAGTCAGTTCAACGAGCACACAAAAGGCTACATTTGGCAATGCATATCACCCACACAGCCACATTGAGAGCCACTTGTCAATGACCTCAGAGACACATCATTTATCTAGTAAATGCAAAGTGCATGGTACTGTACCTTTCTGATGATTTTGTTCATCTTTCCAAGTATTAAGTGAATAGTCAGGGACCAATGTTATACATGAGCTTCATAAAGCAAACTTCATGCAGAGCCAATTATTATGGCAGCAATTGTGTTAAAACACACTCGCTGAAACACTTAAAATTTTACAGTGTCATAGCGAGGAATTAAACAGTGTTAGCAAACTGCTGTGGTTGTACTAACCCATATGCTTTTCTGGATTATAATTATCAGTGGGTACGGCTGGAGGGAAATCTGCAGTGTAGAAAGCCAACAGACAGTATGAGCCACATGTGTAAACTGCGTGGGCAGACACTGACTGTAAAGAGCTGCACAAGGCACTAAAAAAACAATTGTTTACCTGATGTTAGGGTCATCTCGAGGTGATCACAATATGTGTTGTAATTTTTGTTGTGAAAGATTTGACACAATATGGAATTATATTACAAATAAAATATTCACAGTGACTGTGCATTGTATTATTGATACAGTATAATTGCAGAGAAACTACAATGAATACAAAATGGTCCTTTAGAATTGAGTGGCTCAAACACGTTAGACAGTTTAGTCAACTAAAAACAAAGTCAGTTTGGGCCAATTCATGACTGAAACGAAATCACTAGTAAAATAGTGCATATTTTGTAACTTTTTGCTATTCCTTTTTAATCGCTAATGATGAAACTAGTTAGTGTTATAATTTTAAGGTGTTGTTGAAGCACTTGGCTACAGACTTTAATCAAAATGGTCCGCTATAATGAAAGATCACCATGCTTGTCATTGTTTAACTGCTGCATTTAAAAACAGCAAAATGTCAAAATAAGGCCAAAACATGATGAAGAATAATTATGTTTCTGCATTGTATACTAAGAAATATACTGTAAAAATAAGAACCGTAAAAGATTATTTTCAAATTTTCAATTTTGAGTGTAAACCAATTTGAGATGGTAGAAAAAAAACTATCATCTACAGTGTCTTGAGATCCTATTGAGAAATCACATGAACAGACAGCTGGCTTCTTGCTCTGTCAATGCTTTGTGAATACAGCGGTGATATGGAAAAAAATTGTGGCATAAGAGTGGCTAAAAAAAAAAAAAAAAAAAAAAAAAAAAAAAAAGTACCAAATAACTACCACATCATTGTCTTGAAAGAGCGCACTGATATGATGTAGGATATGTAAACTGACAACTTGTTTCTCTCGTGGAATCTGGGGGATCTAATGTAACCTGCTGTAAACACCTCACAGGATTTAGAATTTAGTATTTGCTTTCTCAGGCAAAACAAAGCAGCATAAGGGTTGGTAGACAAACGGCAAATTATATCGTGATAATAATTTAAAATGTCCAATAATTCTTACAACTGATTATGAGGATTGTTTTAAGAACAGACAGAATGAAGACTTTTTGTTTAGTAACGTGAGTTGAGGAGAAACAATGGAAGTGGCACACAGGGATGGATGGTGAGCACCTGGCAGAATAATGAGGCTATTTATTCCCCCTAACGGGAATAGAGAGAGTTCAGGGGGAGACTTTGTAGAGCCTTGTGGAGAGGTTCTCTAAGCTGTGACCTTCCTGCAAGGTAGCAGCCTTTATTGACTCTGCACCAAATTTCAAATCAGCCTCTTATGCATATTGTGGCTGTGCATGTATTTAAGATTGTGCATACTTAGGCTTGGCGTTTTTTTGTTGTTGCATGCATGTGCATGTATATCTTATGCAATACTCCTGGCAAGAATATGCATTCATGAAGTGGTGTAATTAGTTCAACACTATTTATAAAAGGCATTGAAAAACATTTAGTACAAAAATATTAAATATATTGCTATCTATGCTTCTCTTCCCTCCTAAGAACCTATTTGGAGTTCTTTCCCTTCGACGACTGCTTCTCACCTTCTCTTACTCCAATGTGCGCTGGCTTAATCGCTAACAAATCCTTGCTAACGTTGCTCATCTATTTCCTTATCCAGCAACCTCACCAATTTGTATGCACTCTCTCCCACTTTTTCACCTGTCCTCTCTGTCTAAGCTTTTTAACGTCTCAATTTATAACACATTTTCACAAACTGTATGGGCATGGACATTGGCAAGCTGTGCAGCTGCCTTAAATAAGGCAGAAGCATCACCTATCTATTAAAGACTGGAGTAATAAATCTCACAGAGAACAATCGATCAGCACTCACCTCTCTTCACACACCTGTGAGTGGTGAGAGGTACTGACCCCTGACCTTGCTGCTGCCAGTGGTACTGCTGCCAAGCTGAGACAAGGTGCAGCAACACATGATTGGAGTGTATGGCAGGTTTTTACAGATAAACCATCGACAGGGTCAAGGCATTGCAATTTTTTTTTTCTCTCTCTCTCTCTCTCTCTCTCTCTCTCTCTTTCAGAGTAATCAGTGCTGTCTTCTATGGGCATTTCTGCAGTGACGCAATTCCATCTTGGACTTCAGGGTTATGGAAGGTATAGGTGGAGTAGAGGGGGAGGTTTATGAAAAATCACCAAGCATAAGATTGAATGTTTATTCAAACCCTTGGCCATTCCTGGCCATGCCGACCTTCTCTGGCTTATTTCAATTGCACAAAACTAAGTCCACAGACAAAATAATGCAAAAAAAAAAAAAAAAAAAAAAAAAAAAAAAAAAAAAGAAACCACAAAGAAAGGCGAAATGGGCTGTCATCTTCACAGGAATTGTGATGTTCTTTGATTTGTACTCGCTTTTGTAGATAGAGTCTGCATTAGATTTTCCACTGCGTGACAAGAATACAAATACAAGCCTCAGGATGCTGCATTGTGGTAGAGGCAAGCTGTGGAGGATAAAGTGTGTAAGGATGTGTTTATGCACGGGTCCCTGGGAAAGAAAAAAGATTAGGAGGAATGAAATGATAAAAAAAAAAAAAAAACTAACAGAAAATATAGTTGCATAAGGTAAACATGTGGAGCGACTCTGTACAATATGGCTGCATTGCTGTCAGGATGGTTTTGCCGTTCTTAGATGCTCGTGAGCAGCACATCTATAAATGTCTAGTTCTAATTAAGTGGTGTATGCCCTTTAGAGCCCTTCATAAACAGAGAATGTGGTTGTGGACCATGCAGCGTGGCCGAAGTCAAACAAGGATCAATCACCTTGACACTGATGGCTTGAAGACTCTAATCACTGAATTATGTTTTTTTTTTTCTGTAGTCCATGTTCAACAACACCAGTGTTGCCCCTATAATTGTACAGGAAGTCCCAACCAGGCCAGAATTATTTGTTTATGCCAAAAATAACACTAAACCCCTATATTCATTTTGCAACGACTACTACCGTGGGTCCATGAACGAGGCAACTGTTAGTTCAGAATTGTAACAGGACAGTCAAGTGTGTTATCTACATCACAGGTAGCCTTACGGTTACAAACTCAGTAGTGAATGACACCCTAACATGCTGACGGATTCAGTGTTTTTGTGTTTTTAGCTGAGTTGGACCAGAAGTTTGTTTCAAACAGATCAGTGATGCCGTTTTGCCCTCATTGTCCTCTGTAAAGTTAGTTGGAAGTAATGTAGCGTTTTGTGTGGAGGGAGCACTGCGCAGGTAGCCTGGCTCCGCCCTCCTACGTACTTCCGCTCAATTTTCATTTTCGTTCAGTACTACGTCTGGGTTTGCGGTATATTCTTGGTTTTTCTCCGGCCAAATATTTGGCGGTCCAATCAGCAAACAGAGGGAGTGGCTGAGAACAATGACGTTGAGGCCGTGACGGGCGGAGAAAGATGAGGTCCTTTATGGCAATGCTGCTGAATATCCAGAAGTTAAAGCCCGAGAAAGAACAATCTTTGCTGAGTTTTGTTGGTGGCCATGAAATGTACCAGAGTCTGGTAGGACCAGGCTACTGCGCCGGACCCTGTTTAAACAATTCTTTTTCAGTCTTCTTCAGTCTTTTAAATGCTACATTGCTTTTAAGGAAATAATCAGCGTAACAGGCTTATTAGCTTTAAAAGAGACGCATTTTCTTTTAAAAATAAATAGTGTGTGGTGGATCCAAATAATGCTGATGTGAAGAGTGGTTCATGTGGTTTTTGAAAAGTAACTGATAAATACTTATGCACCAGGCTAAAACAGTCAACATAGGGGAAACACAGAACACCAGGCTGCACCACCTTCTTTTTCTTACAAGACTATTCAACAAAATAACTTGGTTAGAATTGGTTCACATATCACAAGCATACGTTATTAACTAAAGTGAGTAAATGCTCTCTTTAAGCATTTGTGGCTATTTTTCATCACATCTATCCTTTCAATCCTATTGTATGTTTCGTGTGTGTGTGTGTGTGTGTGTGTGTGTGTGTGTGTGTGTGTGTGTGTGTGTGTGTGTGTGTGAGTGTGTGATATGGACAGTATGTTCTCTCTAGTCTGAAAATGGATGTGCTCCATTGCTGTGTGTGGCTCCTCTGCTTCACTAAGCTCTTACAGGCTGGGAGTTAATTGCTACAGAGTCTGTGCTGTTTCACATTGATCTAAGAAGGATTCCTTCCACAAAAAGAGACAAAGATACTGGGTATAGTAGCGAGATGAGGGGAGTTAAAGAGCAAAAGAAAGAATTACACAATTACACACTATACCTACTGGTTTACCATGTGTATTTGTGGTTAAGTGCAGATGGGCGTGGGTGTGGGTGCGTTTGTTACTGCATTTCATCTCTTCGTCTCTTCCATCATTGTTACTTAGTAAGCATCAGTAAAGTTACTAACAATATGGTTAAATTGAACACTTTTTGAACACTTCATTCTTTTAAGTTGTATCCAGCCCCTTTTTGCCCTGCACCTCACCGGTGGGGATGTGCACACTACAACTATTGTTCTACGTAAATTGAACACTAACATTTTTATGACTGTCACTGTACAACATTTTCTCTCCTCATTCTTTTCAGGCTGCGCTTTTGATGTAATGTGGCCCTTGCTCACTTATAGGACTGACACAGACTGCCAAGCCTGTTAGACGCCCATCTCCAAATTATAGTCATCCCTCCGCCTTGCTCCCATCTGCCCCCTGACTACTGCATAAAAACACACAAAAGACACAAATGTCTTATTCTTTGTCGCTCACTTTCCCTATAATCACATGAGCTCAGGTACAGCTAAGAGCTTGATTATAGCACTTGTGTATGCCCCATTTGTTAAAAGGGGAGCAGTATGTAAAGTGGTTAAATAAGAACCCATGGTGACACGGGTGTCATTCAGCTTTATCCTTGATTTTAACTCATGAAGTCCTTGAGTGACACTGATAGAACATCCTGGTAGCGGTCATGTGACATATCAATTTGTGTTTCCATGACAACATTTCCAAGATGGCAGTGTGCCTGGTCAATACATATTACAGAACTAGCTAATTTTAAAAAGCTATTTTTTGTTTCTAAGGTAAGATTCAAGTCATTTAATGATTATAATGCTTACATAACATGTCATATATTACATTTAACCTGTTCTGACCACATTTGTTGAACAAATTGATATAAAAAGATATAAAATTTGGTAAATAACGTTGTGAAACACACAGACGGTGCGTTCAATAAAACTGGTAACCTACAGCATCGTAGTGCATTCAAAGTTATTGTTAAATGCTCTTTTCCCATCTGGTGGTTGTTTTTGTCATTCAACAGCTATTTACTAGTTATTGTTATAGTTACTACATTATTATTAAATCATTTAAGTTTGACCATATGGCCTTAGCAATAAACAAGCCATTCTTTAATGTCACCAACTGTTGTTTAGTACCCTTCTTTTTTTTAACTTTCTTCCGTTAAGGCACCGGTACCGTTTTAAAAGTAACGCCTTAGCACTGGTATCCAAACCAAACAATACCCAACCCTAATATTGACTATAGATTTAAATGTGTGACTAGATTCACACATTTAACTTTTGTTTACAGTAAAGTTCATGAAGTCACTTTCTTTGCATTCATTTGATTCCCAATCAATATACACTGGTAAGAATTGCTTTCCATTGTTAATATGTACTTAAACAGTTCTGAAATGCAAAATAATATAATTTTAATCATGTGATGAAACATGCGATTAATCGCGATCAACTATAGAAATTTTTGTAATTCAGATTACAAAAACATTAATCTTTTGAAGGCCTAATTTTTGTAAACATGTATGTGCATAAGAAGGTGAGGTCCCTATGGCGATTGATTCCTCACTAGGTGAATAATAGCTAAACTTACATAACAACAATATGGTAATTCATCTTACCCAAATCCTACTACTACTATTTGTTAATGATTAAGTAATCTTTTATAAACAATCAATAGACATTATTTGGATGGCTATTATCAAGTTGCATCTGATGAATCTAACACCTTGTTAATAGTTAATTAAAACTTTATAAAAGCATCTATAAACATTTAGATAGCTATTATCAGTGCACAAATAATCGATTGCCAAAAAAAGATTGAAAACAGACTGTTCCTTGATGCTTTATAAACCAGTTATTCATTAACTTATTATTAAGCATTAGTTTCATCTTCATAATAGCATTCCAAATGTGTATAGATTGTCAGTGGTTAATTGTTTTGTAAACAAAGTATTAACTATCTCAATTTATAAACTTATTTTATATCACACTACACTAATGAAGCGCAGCGCAAATTCTTTCAGGAAGACTTCTGAATTACTTCAATCACCACTATCTCTCCCTAAAACTATTGAGCTGTTAAGAGGCGTTCATTTTTCAGTAAACCAACTAGAATTGGCCACGGAATTCATGATCCAATCACAGCATGACATCCTGCTTTAAATGTCTTCTCTCCTTGCTATCAGCTGTCTTTTCAGGCAAACGTGCAACCCTCCTCCTCCCCTTCCACCTCTGGGCATCGTTAACCACTGTAACCGGAGTCCCTTTCCGGCAGACAGGTCCTTCGTTCGGTCTCCTGGTTTCCTCTCCACCATCACCAGTGTCTAGGCTCCATCGGGTAGAATATGTCTGGCTTCTCTACCCCTTTAAAATATTTTTAATGATTGAGTCTAATTCCCAAAGACTCTGTACTTTTCATATTATGCTTATGTACAATAAATCTTTGCATATCTGCAACAAAGTCTCTCCTGATTGAAATGATCAAATAAATCATATTAATAATATTTATTTATTTATAAACATTATAAATCTTTTCATTGTTTGTCAACAGTAAAATAACTTAACTGTTCAATTAAGTTCAATTAATTATCAAATTACCATTTAATAATGATAGTTATTATAAAGTACTACCCACACAGTATTATTTATTTTTATACAGTTTGACAATCTAAAATAAGATTTTGATGTCAAAGCTAAGAAGTAAAGTTATTATTTTACATAATGTTGTGAAACTGCAAATTAAAAGACAAATCTGTGAAACTAAGCAAAAAGTGATGCATTATCAAATGAGCCCAATGTAACATACAGCTCTCTGACACTGCAGGTTTTTTGTTTTTGTTAAAACCTCAGAAATGTGTTCTATGCGGTCTATTTAGTCTGTGTTATGCCCCCCATACTTGTCCTTTACATAAGGGGAAATAGGTATGGGTTCTTATGGGTTAACACTGCAATTCTCAGCAGAATTATGTTCAATTTTAGTGACAGGCAGCAGAAAAGATTTTGGAGGAGGAAAACATGGGTTTGATTTGCTATTTCAGTGGCAGCTGCAAGTGTATATTTAATGAGGCAGTCAGCCGAGCAATGTTAGATCACAACGAGGCACTCGTCAGATAGAGGACAACTTCCAGGCACATCAGTCAAAACACATGGGTCTTCTTACATTGTTCCCCTTCTCGTACGGCTGGGGACCATCACAAAAATATGATGTTATGACGTGCTCGGAGCACCCTCAGAAAAAAAGACACTAAACGACTGTTGTATGTTATTTGGAGTTGCGGAAAATGTAATAACAATAATAATAATGTCAGTTGTTTTGCCTATTGGGCTATTGCTTTTCCTTTATAAAATCCATATGCTTATGACCAAAAAGAATCAGAACTATGTTTATAAAGTATGCATATGTGTAGTATATGCAGACCAAGTACACTGTAAAGACGTGGTTCTGGTCTACTGTACAGTATATATAGAAAGTATGAGTGCGAAAGTGGTCTAAAATATTGTGTAATCCATATTATGACAGTACTGTGTATTGTATGCAGCTGTAGGCTTATAACAATGACTTCTAGCTGCACAGCAAATTGAATGTTATGTCCAGGGTAGATGGCACTGCACATCTATTGCGCAGATATTGTTTTGAGTCATCATGTGGCTGAGTTATCTCTTCAATACTGTGGAACACGTGGAAAGAAATTGTTTCTGTGCCTGCTTATTTTGGTGCATGGTGATCTGAATTAGAGGGCTACTACGGAAACAAAGCAGATTTACCCAGTCATCATCATCATCACAAAATGAGCGCAGGGTGAAAGTCCATACATGAAAATATGACAGCCTCCTAATATGGCACCAAATGAAGTTACGTTTCTGTTTAGTTTCTCTGTTGTTTACCCGTTTACTCTACCTGCCTCTCTCTCTCTTTGTGCACTTGTTGTGCAGTTGTAGATTTTTATTTAGACATCAGTAAGCCTACACCTGATCTGAAACAATAACACGACCACTGCTGCTCGGAAGTCTTACATTACAGCATCTGGTTTGTATCTCTTGCTATGGGAAATGACAAACTGTCAGAGAAACAAGGACACGATTCATAACATTTTCATCCACATTTTAGTCCGCAGTGCCTCAGGCTGAAGTCCTTTTTTTTTAAAGAAATTTAATTAGACATATTTTCAGTTCACGTCTTCTACAGCTGGCTTATTAGACAGTTCAGTAATTGTATTAGCATTTTTGTTTTAGAGTTAACACAATGAGGGCTACAAATTTCTTATTTTACCTGGAGGGATGGGGCAGACAGATTTTCATCAGAAAACCCACCAGAAGAGTGGCGTTGAATAATTCCAGGAAAGGGTCAAAAGGAGTCTGCAAAACATGCTTGTTGACTCAGGTAGTGTACAAGTCCTTAAAGGCTAGGCGGGTTGGTGCCAATGATCTTTTCATCAGTTTGTTACATCTGTTGTACCCTGCTCTTTTCCTGTTTGCCAAACCAAAGCACACAACCAAAACGAATTGAAGTAACAGCTCATGATGCAACTCCCTCAGCTGCCACAGGACGAACACCCTCTGATGTAGCCTCGTGAGACCGTCCTGATCTCGTGAGCTCCAGTTTTCCACTCGCAGATCAGTCTGGCATTTTGAGATAGAGAAAATTTGGAGCCGTTCGCCAAACGATCGACTAATCAGCGTTGGTTTTGAGGCGGGTTTAGGTGTGACGGAACGAGAAGCGACTGTTAGTCTAAACCTGGTCTAAACAACTTGGCAGCTTCCACGGATGAAATGAGCGTAGCTATCGCGCAAGTTTTATCCAAATTAGAAAGTATTCTTTCATTGAAAGAAGAGCAAAAAAACGGCACTGGAGGCTTTTCTCTGAGGAAAAGATGTTTTTGTGTACGTCATACGCTTCGTTGATCTGATTGGTTGACTTGGCCCGTCTATCATCAACGTAGGTGGTGATAGACAGATGGTTTATCCAATCAGCTAACCAGTATTTTCGCCCCTTCCCAAAAGTAAACGGAAAGTTCCCGGATGGATATGCCGAGCAAATGCGAAGCAATCCATCTGGCGGAGTCAGGTTACCTCTGCTGGGCCTTTTTGCAAAACTTGGCATAAACCTTCCATGGCATCCACAGTGTGGAGTATGGTGAGGGGAGGTGGTGTGGGAAGCTCAGTCTCAAATAAGACTGGTGTCCATATAGCTCACCGAGGAGAGAAAAGAGCAGTGAGGAGAACACACACACATCCCTTGGGAATGCCAGAACTGGATGCGAGTTTAGCTTATCCTGGTGCTTCCTGTCTTTCAGGAAGATGGTGATTCACTGGTAGAAGTGGTTACTTTGCGAGGTTTCTGGCAGAGGAGTTCCAGGAGAAGAACAAAGATCCTTGTATACAGTAACTCTCCATTTAAGATATTGCAGGATATAGCGTGCAGTGCCATAATGACTGCTTCATTAACCAACATGATTGGCCGGTAGGCATACTGCAGGGGATTCAGCAGGGGGCCTGTGATGTGCTTTAGGTGAGCCAACATTAGTATTTCAAAGAACTTTGTGACCACAGATGTGAAGGAAACTGCCCGTAGTCATTGTTCCTGACATGCAAGCTTTACAGGGAACAGTATGGTTATGTAGCATTTGATGCAGGAGAAACACAAGTTGAGTGATCTGCTTAAGATCTGTGTGGAGACAGGAGCCAGTTGGTCACCACAGGCCTTCAGACAGAAGTGTGAGACGCCATCTGGGCCTGGGGCTTTCCTGGTCTTTTATCTCTGTACGATTCATAAGACATCCTCTTCAATGTTGCAGCACACAGGTTGTAGCGGAAGTGCTGGGTGATGGGAACTCATTTGGAAGTGTAGGTGGTGTAGTGAGTGAGTTAAGACCAGGAGGATGTGCAAGCTTTGTTTTTGGCTTTTCAGTGCTGTTCCTTTGGTCTGCTCTTATTCCTTTGCCACTGCTGTGGACCTCATCCTTGGCCTGAAGAAGCTGCCTGACTTTGGCTGTAAAACCGTTTTCATTGCTGTATTTTAAACAAGTCTTACACATGTTCGGTCCATCTGCAATGACACCACATAGTGTTGCAGTATCAGTAACCTCAATCAGATCATTGGCTTATCTTCCCACAATGTTTACCACAGGCTTTCTGGATTTCAGTTTTTGTGAGTTAGAAGATGAGTGATCAGAGGGTCCAAAAGCTGTATGGGGAAGCAGAGCAGTAAGCATCCTTTGATATGGTGTGACAGTGTCTTTCTGTCCCCCATGGGATACTTAATATACTGTCTGTATTTGTGCAGTTCAAGGCTGAGGTTCGCTCAAAATCCCCCTGAATAATGAGAAGAGAGTCTGGTGTTCTTGCTCCATACTGGTTATCTGGTTAGCCAAGCGTTGCAGCGCCTCGCTCACACAGGCTTGAAGCGGGATGTAAACACAGGCCAGAATAAAGGAGGAAAACTCCTGTAGTGAATAAAACGGCTTACTGTTAATGAAAAGAGCTGGAAGATGAGGGCAACAGGTTCTCTGTTACACCGTGACATCGATACACCAACATTCACTGGTATAATAGCAGATTTTGCCTCCCCTAATTTCCCGGATACACCAGCTCTGATAGGTGGTCCAGTCTTCAGAGTAGAAAACCAGGCAGATATAATGCAATGTCATGGGTGGTTTCACCTCGCCAGGTTTACATGACTTAAAGTGCAACAGAGAGTGAGCAGTTCTTGCTGGTTCTGTTGAAGAGTAACAGTTGGTTTATTGTATTGCCCAAACAGCAAAGTTTCATCAGGCGTATACTTGTAAGCAGACTCTGAACCCCCCCCTCCTCCCCTCGGCTGGAGATTTAGCAGTATTGGCATGTTTTCCCTGTTACTTCAGAAGACTTCTGCTCCTCAAATAAGAACATCCATAAAACACGCTGCATGTAAGAAAAATAGTGTCAAAATATAAATAAGGCATTTTTTTGCCCAAATGTCTCAAAAATCAGACTGCAGTGTCTGTTCATTTTGCTTCAAAAAGAGAAGAGATCATTTAGTTTTTTTTTATTAGATAATTTACATACACATACTTGTGTATTGATTCTAGAAAAAAAAGTTCATGGCAAAATGGATGCAGTATAAATAAAAAAAAAAATTTAAAAACTGAATGAAAAGGGAGAACGGCATTTATTTATCCTATTGTAAATAAATACACGGATGAGAGATATCCAATCCAGCAATTGGTATGACACCAAATGAATATTAATTCCTATTAATAATAATAATAATAATAATAATAATATTACTCAGAGCAACCAAAAACTAGAATTTCATTTAGAGGTATTGATTAAACCGCTAATTCTCAACTGAATAATAACATTGAGTACTGCTCAAGCATGTTAAACGTTTGTGTTTCTTTATATGGAAAAGACAAAAGCAAAACAAATCTTTGATTCAGTATAAATACAAAAATACTGACTTGAAGACCTTTCGTTGGTTAATGAACTCGAAGACAAAGATGTTGGAATAATGTGTGTACTTTCAAATGTGCTTCTTCTAGGGGTTTTTCCTAATTATGGATTCCTGACAGTGTGAGCTAAAATAGCAGCTACACTTTCTGACAACTAGCCATCAAAAAACACTTGTGAATGTAGCTCCCCTGGTGATAGGTTTAACAAAAAGAACAGAAACAAAATGATACAGGATATTGCTTTTGTTGTTAGACTTTAGACTGATATTTCATTATTCTACACACTAGCTGAAGTGACAGCTTTGTGTTTTTGTTACAATATTTTGTTTACACAAGTGTAGACAAGAATAAATTATTGCTGCAGTTCATGGACGCAAAGCCAGGAGAGAGGCCATGAATATGGCAATAGACAATTTGTCTATCCTTTTTCTGCTGGATTTAAGTGCTACTTTCAACACTATATAGACCAAGGTATGTTAATGTAATAGACCATCTGGAAAACTAGGTTAGTCTCAGTGGGACAATATTAAACTGTTTCAGGACCTACATTACAGGTAGACAAGTCTATATCAGCCTCAGAGACCTGGTGTCTAATAGATTTGATGGCAACAATGAAATTGCCTTGACCCAGTTTTATTCTCTTTGTACATGCCCTCTTGGGAGAGATTACTCAGCAAAATGTTAGTTTTTACAGTTATACACAGCATGCAGAAATGAAATCTGAGCCGCAAGAACCAAATTTGTTGTCTGCTTGCTTGACATAAACGGTCTTCAAATGACTGCAGATGTGTAATGACCTTCATTTAGAGAAGAAAAAGAAAAAGCAGGTCTCAAACCAAAGACCCCAAATCCAATCCAAATCATTATCATTGATTTGAATCATTGACTTACTATAAAACTATACCTTTATAATTGATGAACAACTTCAAGCTGTCTTAAATTTAGAAAAACAGAACCCTCTCAAGCAGTATGAAAATACAGCAATGTTTCCAAGTGGGAAAGATTATTGCACTTATTTAACAACTATAATTGACACTCCAATTAAAATGTATAAGCATTTCAATTAATACAAGACCTGAAAACACCAATATGACACCTAAGGTGCCAAAGTGCTAAAAGACAGAAGATTTTCTCGGAAATAATTGTGCTAAATTGAGATTTGATATTTTACCTTATAAATGTGGTACCAAATGTGTGTGATTGTTGTTATCCTGCGCACACCTCTTTCAGAAACTATTACACGCAGTAAAGGAGGCGACTTTCATAAAAACAATACAAAATTAAACAGCAGAATGCACAATTTGGTAACAGATTGGTTCGCTTCATCACTGCCATTACTATCATACTATTAGAAGTTAAACAAATGTAGCAAAAATCCTAAAGGAAATCAGAATCTAGCTGCATATTATCATGAGATAATGAGAAATGTACAGATCTTCAGAGATGGCGGGTGGCATCAGTGAGCAATATTTGTCTGGCGGAGATAACTACAATGAATTTCTTTCTATCCATGCTGTAGGCAAGCATGGATCCATTTTTCATTTTTGCCCTGAGGGTAATCGATGATGGGGGTGACGAGACAACAGCACACCTTGAATGAGCAAGGGATGTTGAAAGGTTCAAAGTAGCCTGCTGGCTCATTGAAATTCAGTCTGCTAAATCCTAAGCTTTCCATATTCCCACCATGTTCCTAGCATACCATAGGGGGATCTAGCTGGCACTCCAACCACGTTTTTTATTATGCGCTGCACTCTGTATTGCCTCAGGTCAGCAAAGAGACCAAGATCTCCATTAATTCACATAACCTCTGCAAAGGCTATACGGTATATACAAGCATTGCTATGTCTAGAAAGGACACAGACCTGCAGTGCAACCTACTTACACATTGTGAATTATTAATTACTGACACTCATGTCTGATGAACAAGTGCCTGAAATAGTACATTTTTGATCAAATAATTATTTAATTTGAACTGATTAAAAGTGCAAAATATTCGAATCTCAATAACAAACTCTTAAAACAGCAATTACATTAAAAAAAACTGCAGCTGCACCACTCTTTACCTTCTTTATTTATTTATCATTTATTTTTAAGTGTTAATTATTAAAAATTATACACATGGAACATAATGGAAATATTGTTTAAATTTGCCTTTCGTTTCATATATTTAACTGCATATGCTATTGGATGGAATTTAGGGAGGAATTGATCAAGTTAATTTAATTTTGTGAGAAGCAGATTTTTTCCGATATGATTTTCTTAACTGCTTAACTAATTTAGACAACAAAATCACAGCATTACAGACTTTAGGAACAAAAACAACGTGTAATGTGATGGTGCAGTATTTATAATACCTGCAAACCGCACAGACACCTATTAATGCCCGCAGTATTGCTCCTGAAGTGTTTTTTTATGTGTGTGAAAGTGTTCTTTAATCTAGTGCTGATGTGAGAGTATTTCAGCTGTGGTAGGGCACGTCCATAACCTTGACCAGGACCAAGTGTGTGTTTACAGAAATAGACTTCTTCAAGCTCCACTTACTCCACCAGTCTGATCTTGTGCAAACTGCGGTTTTAAAGACACACACAGACGAACCATGGTGATAGCTCATTAACACTGCTGCTCGATCCAAATTTCCTCAGGAAACATTTCTGAAAATGCTTAGCGTTAGTGATTCTGTGTAAGCAGACCAGATTTGGTGATCATTAACGCACTCATAAGAATATAAAACAACCCAATATTTTCCCCACGGATGGTGATTGGGCAATACACTTTCTTGTTTAATGACGGCTGATAAAACTTAATACCCAAGTTGTTATCACATTAACTTTGTTCTCTGTTTGTCACCACTGGTGGGCATCTCGCCAGCTTCAGAGCGCTGGCACCATCACAATTTCCACACAGTTTCAGTCAGGCATGAATCACATTGCACTCATAGTATGTATGACATGTGGTAAGTGGGAGAGCAGTACCACCGAAGGTTCTGGAGTCAGGACATAAAAAAGAGTGAGTGCTTGAATGGTGGCTAATGGTTCAGAAATGCATCAGAGTACAAATTGCCTAAGGTCATGTTCTCAACAACAGTATTTAAAGAATGAAGGTCTCTCACCTATAAAAAGGAAAAAGAAAAACAAAGCCTCCTTTTGAGATTCTCGCTGATTTTGATTTCACAGTTCGCCTCTGTATTCTGTGTGTGTAACTGCGGTGACATGGTGGACTGAATGTTAAACATAAAAGAACAACAACACATCGAGGCATGCTTCTGGGGATGTTTGGATGTACAGGGAGATGAGGTGAGATGAAATGGTTGAGATTATCTAGCACTCAATCAATCAATCAATGTTTGATAGGGTAGAAGCTCTTTCTGAGCCTCTCAGTGCTGGCCTGGTGTATCCGCTAATTTCTTCCCGACTTAAACAGGGAAAAAAGGCTATTACCCGGGTGTTTTGAATCTTGAATGATTCTCCTAGCCTTTTTCTTGCAGTGTCTGGTGTAAAAGTCCTTTAGGCGGGGAAGAGCAACGCCTATTAGGGGTGTGAATCTTCACTGGTCTCACCATTCGATTACGATTATCCTGTCAACGATGCATAAGGATGTGTCACCTCCTTACTATTATTATATAGTGCTACACATGGATTTCATCAACAAATCAAGCAGTGACTATCACCTCTTTAGCCTTGCAGATGTTGTCCTGGCACCCAGCGGGTTAGGTCCTCTACTTCCTTCAGGTAGGCCTTGTAATTGTTATCGGTGATCAGGCCATCCGCCAGCAAACTTCATGATGGAGTTGGAGTCGAAAGTGGCTACACAATCATGTGTAAACAGGGAGTGCAAAATGCGGCTGAAAACGCAGCCCTGTGGTACAGTCACACTCCTCGGCTGCAGTTGTTTGAAGTTAAGTCACAGGTCTCACTTTACTCACCTTCATATCTTTTTTTATTTGTCAACTTTCATACTTAACACCTGATGTGAGAAACTTGCTTTCAGGCTCTGTCTCATGCTCCCCTGCCACCTGAACAAATGTCAGGCCAATTAAAAAGAAGCTACAAAGGCCACTCTATGATGGAAATGACTGGCTATCTATTTCTATACCCATATCAGCCCTCCATGATTTTTTTTTTTAACATGTTGAAGTATGAATGTAAAAAGACAGAAAAAAATGCAACATGTGATATGAATGTCTAAGCTGCAAACTTTAAGCCACAAAAATGGCCATGATGGCGCTGAAGAGTATCCCTGCCAAGAAGAAATATTTTGGTACATTTAATGTGAGAAGGGGTGTGAAGACGAGGAATTTGGCTTTGGAAAAGTTGATAATTTCACAGTTGAATTCATTCTTTGTTGGCATTCTTTTCCTGTCAAATTGAGGGGAGGCATGGGCTAATGTGTCATGCTGCCAGCAAGAAATAAAAAGGATTTGGACAAGTACACTCTGAAAAATACAAATTATAAGCAGAAGACAAGCGTTGTAAAGCGGTAAGGTTAAAAAAAAAAGGGGGGGAAAAAAGGAAACGATACTGTTGTGTTTGTCATGTGAAAATAAAAATATTGTAATTGAATTGTTGGTCTTTGGGCTTGTGTTATGATATTGTGGTGCTGAACAGACCTCTCATGAAGTGCACTTTTCACACATCTTTTTATTTGCTGAAATAGTCTGTCGCTGAAATGGTTTTCATTACTGAATTCTTGTTGAGGATATGAAGGGCCAAAGTTATCTAATCTCTCTCTGTCTGCCTCTCTGTGGGTGTCTCTTTATCTTGCTCCATCACTCACCATGACTAGTTATTTCACTCTCTGTGAGTGACTCTCTTTCTTCTCTCTGCTTTGAGTGCTGTACTTGTGACTTCATCTCATAGTGGCTACCATTATGTTGTTGATAAGGCCTTTTATGAAGTCTCGTAATCAAGATATAACAAACGCTAGCTAATGGATCCATGTTGACTACTGTGTACAAAGCTACTTTCCAGGGTTTGGCCTGGCATGGCTTTGCAGGCCACAGTACACATATGCACGGGTTCATACATTGCCAAACACACTCACACAGACAGTCACACACCTGAGCCACTTACCCAGCCAGTGTTCACCGGTGATCTTGCCAAATCCCTCACGATAGGACTCCCAGGCTCTGAAGAAGTTTACTGAGCCATCCTCCCTGCGCTGGATCACCTACACAACCAAGACAGCAAGACAAGAGGTCAAGGGTCATATGAGATTCATCATAAAGGTTCCATCTTCCTCTGTGATAAGTAATTCAAAGTCCCACTGTTGGTCACTAAGCTCATCTAGAACTAAACTAGTAATTTAACTCATACATGCTTGCTCTTTCACTAATGAATAATGCAAATGCTCTTCCTTCTATAAAAGGCAATTTGTCTGAAGCTAATAAAAGAATCCATTAAATCCAATTGAAATCCCAGTAAAGAAAGGATATTCATAAAACAATAATCCTAAATACACGGAGAGAGAATTTTCTCTTTTTCTTCTGTACCGTGAATCATAAAGTTCTATGTAGCAATAATGTGTGGAGAAATTGTGTGGTAGTTTTTTTTTTTTTTTTTTTATAGCAACCATGAGAGAGAAACAAAGGTAATATTAGCAAATAGCAGACATTTAGCAATTAAGCTCAGCTGTGTGTGTGTGCTCATGTGTGATGGTGCAGTATCTGTATCACCCAAAAACATTAAAAGTGCTGACATTTCAAGTGCCAGGTTGAAGATTAAGGGAAATTGGAAATGTGCTCCTGAAAAGGAAATACATGCAGATGGAAAATAGCCTAGGACTTGCTGTTGGAAGGCTGTGTTAATGTTGAAATGACAAAGGAATTTCCCTGAGACAGTTTATGTTCAGTGTGACTAATCCCCTAACATACCATAAGGTACCAGATGGCACTAACAACCATATTTGCTTTTAACATCAGCGTACACAAAGAACACAATCCTGCAGAGCAATGGCAAAATTTTTATCCTCATCATTTTCATCCTCATAATTGTCTTCACTGTGATCATCTTAATCATCATTACCGGATCGTCATCATCACTTATCAACACCATCTAAGGATTGTAGGGATTTTCCTTCGCATCCTCAAAGAAGCTAGTTTGCTCCGAGCTCTCGGAATGCCTCCAACATAAATCTAAAGATTGATCTAACTTAAATTCGGTTTTGTATGTGTCAAGCCCCTCCTGTAGGACATTTTACAAAGTAAAAATCAACACGCTGATGGAAAAACCAGGAAATGGTGACACAGTTAATAATCTCAACCCAATTTGGCATTGCTGTACTGCAATTTCTTGTCCTTTATATATCAAGATGAAAATCTTTCACACAAATAATAATAATGATAATATTTTTATTTGATATAGCACCTTTTACAGACAGAGTCACAAAGTGCTTCACACAACAAACAGAGAAGGCTAAATGGTTGCCAAAACAGCTGGGTAATGCAGTTTCTAGCAAACATTACTCAAACAGGATTAAATGTGCTTTTGGGGCGACTGTGGCTCAGGTGGTAGAGCGGTCGCCTACCAATCGGAAGGTTGGTGGTTCGATCACTGGTCCTGCAGTCCTATGTCGAAGTGTCCTTGGGCAAGACACTGAACCCCGAATTTCTCCCGATGCTGTGCCATCGGAGGGTAAATGTGTGTGAATGTTTATCTGATGAGCAAGTGGCACCTTGTAAGGCAGCCTCGGCCACAGTGTATGAATGTGTGTGAATGGTTCCTGTACTCTGTAAAAGCGCTATGAGTAATCGTTAATACTAGAAAAGCGCTATATAAATACAATCCATTTACATATGTTTGAAACTATTTTCAGCTGTGAATTAATATGCATTTGGTGCACTAGTTTGTTTTGTTTTGCTTCAATCCCGTACACTTAGTCCTGCTGCCGTAAATATTCACTAAAGTGGCCTTGTCCGTGGTAATGACGGAACATGCCAGCCGGTTTAACGTTGTGGCTCAGTGATGTGTTATGGACGACAAGGTGGCCAATGGCACAAAGGGATGACATATATATCCCTACACAGCATTGGTTACAGAGGCAATACTTGATTGATTTGAAAAAGTTGATTTTAGTGCAACTGAAACATACAATTGTTTTGTCCGTTTCTGAACCCTCCATTAGGGCTGGGCGATATGGTTGAAAACTGTATCACAATATAAGTTTTTCATATCGGTCGATATCGATAATTATTGATATTTTTTATGACCTATTTAAAATAAGGACCAGGAGAAAAATATTAAATTTAAACATTTTTATTTTATTTTAATTCTGCTCTGATTATAATCCCCTCCGTTATAAAAGCAGAAATGTCAACACAACCATGGAAAACACTCAAATAATTAAATTGTAAACAGGTCTAAAATCACAATGAACACTTAATTATCTCTTAACATTAAGGTGCAAAATTAAAGAATAAGTAAGAAATGCTTAATAAAGTGTCATAAAATAGTGCAAAATGTTAGCTAAATATAAGAAACCTGAGAAGGAACTATTTTCTGCAGGTTTAGTGCTAGGTTGGTAACCTGGCTTCTGGACAGTGCTCAGCATGTCTGCCTCCGTTATTTCTTTGTAGCGTTTAGTAAGGCGCTGATGCGGAGTACCTCTCCATGGTGGTCTGCTGCTTGTGCCGAGTTGCAGCTGCAGATGTTGTTGGACGTTGATGGCGAATACGGCTGTGCTCCAAAGTGTGAGCGCGGCTAAAGTGGTAAAACAAGTTTGTGGTCGTACCAGTGTTGGTGGGGACGACGGTCTGACGACATTGGTCTGACTACGGTCAGACTTATAAAATCCCCAAAACTGCCATACTGACTTTTTCCTGTTTTATCAAGGATTTCCTCGCTCGCTGCGGCACTCACTTTCCACTCCATGCCGGTTCTGTTATTGAAGAACACGAGACAGCGATGTGGCGCAACCAAACATGATACTGTTACATGATTGGCTGTTAGAGTGTGTAGGATTCTCGTAGGGTACAGATTTGATCATTGGCAAATTATCAAAGATGTTTTATCAATATTAATAAAGTTATGAATATGGTTATTAATAACTTTATCAAATCGACAAACAATCAAAAACGGGGCACCACCCTGCAAGTCAGGGACCAATAATCAAACTGTGGAACAGTCTCATTTCTGTGAATATCCTTTAAAAGGAAATAAAGGAAGGGGTGAATCCAAGCAACGGACCTGATTGACCAGCAATTATTACAACAAGTACACAAATAATCACAAGCAACTGCTAATTAAGCATAATAAGATTTATTAACGTCACAATTATCGGTGGCTAATCAATAATCCTTCACTAATAAACTCATATACCTTTTTACAATATCACAACCAAAAACAAAGCAGCATGTGTCATGGACACGTCTGTGGGTGTGGGTGTGTGTGTGTGTGAGAGAGGAGGGGCATGTCGACATGTATTTCTAACACAAAACAACTCCAAAAATGGCTACTCCTGTGAGCTGCACAAAACTATTTGGCCTCAAGAGGGCGGTAGTGGTGCTGCGTGCACGAGGAGGGGCTGAAGAAGCCGGGGGTTGCTAGGCAACGCGCACGCTTAGTCGGTATGGTAGCTAGTTCCTGTGTTAGCTCTGTCCGAACGTAAGCAGATTCCACGTGTGAAGCTAGCCTGCAGCGTTAGCTCGGGAGCTACGCGGCTAGCCTGTGGGGGTGTGTGTGTGTGTGTGTTAGAGAGAGAAGAAAGAGAAGAAGAATAAAGAAAAAAAAAGGGCACTCTGATCTTTAGTTATCGATAATGACCCAGTTCCCCTCAGCCACTCAGGTCTGGGCTAACGTGTGGTTTAGGACAGACTGAGACTTCGTTTTGCTGAGGAGAACGTCACTATAACTAATTCAGTGACTAACAGCTGATTTTCGCGATTCTATCGCAGACAGTAACTAAACTGCTGAAAGGAGTGATTTAAGCAGGTAGCGATTACGGTTATACCCAGCTACTTAACACCACATAAATCAACGAGTATAGTGATCAATTTATACATTCACAGCACAGATTAATAATCACATATGGACCAGTACATGATTAAATCAGATCACATTAATGGCAACAATGGTAGCGAACCCTTTGCTCATTAATAACAAAACGCACTAGTTCTAATATCTGCCCAGAACTGTGTAAGCCTCTTACTGTGTGCGTTGTTTGTCAGTTAAAACTCTTGCCAAAGTTTAACGATCCGTTTCGTCCCGAAGCAGAGGGGACAAGACGTAATCCAGGTCGACCAAACAAGAAACAGGACGCCGTCCTTTTCTTGAATCCAGGCTGATTAAACCCGCTGCAGATGAGGGAATACTTCGGCCAGTATTTCCTCGGATCCCCTTTATATCAGACCGATATAAAGTTGTCCCAGCTCAAATCTCGACCAGCGAGGTGATGCTGGCTAACTAATCCGGACCAGTGCCTCCTTTCAGCAACCGGGGGTTACCGTGAAAAGCAAAGAAACACAAACGCGGACAGCTTTTATCCTTCCTCCGCCTCCTAGTGGCGGGGTGGTGCATTCAAGGACCCGACAACCAATGGGAAAACTGCAACCTGGTCACAGGTGTGAAGCAGTTCTTTGTCTCACCACCAGTCTGCCTTGCCGTCCTCGTGTTTGAATGCACTTTCTCCATCTTGTGAAGTGGCGGCTTGTAGGAGTTTGGTGAAACTGGCTTTGGGATTCACATGTAGGCCAAGATCCTTTGTCTTGCCTCCCCTGTGTCTCACCAGTCAACTCAATCTGAGCCAAATCACTGTTTAACCAGCTTCTTGGTCCCCAACAAGTGTCACTCCCCACGTTGCTAGGTTGCCAGAGAGTGAGGGCCTTTGTTCATGCAACCAAACTTAATTCACAACCCCTGGTTTCTTCTGATGAAGAAAAACAAGTTATCGAACGTTTTATCGACCGCATTTTCTATTGATATTGATTATGTGTCTATCGCAATACATATCGTTATCGTTTTATCGCCCAGCCCTACCCTCCATGCATATACTGTAACCCTATGACATTTCTATTGCAGTGAGGCCCAGAGGTCATAGTTTGCATAGTGCCGCATTAAGCTGTCAGCTAAACATAAAGAGACAAAGGGATTTGTATCAGCTGTTGCATAAGACTTGCTAAGAGTCTTTGCCCCAGTCACGGTGCATTAGACCATCAGACAAGTCTCCCAGTTACCTGTATCAATGTCAGTGATTATACTTCTTAATTTCCTTAAGCTGGCATGGAAATCTCAAAGGTTCTACAGAATTTGACTTCTGACAGTATATTAAATCTGAAACTGAGGTCAAAGGAAGGTGTGACTGACTGTTATTGACATTAATAATAATTTACTGTAGTCCTGTGTTACTCATGTACCAATGATTTTATATAACAAACTCTATCCCCTGACTAATAGGAAACCACTTTGTGGTTTCAGATTTGACACAGTAATATCTATGTTTTTCTGTATCTATCTAGATAGGTATATCTTATTGATGCAGATTTCAATATTAATGTATGGTATAGAGTGTATATGAATAATGTTAGCAATCATTCATACGCAGGGCTGGAGGGTAGCTCATTTTCATACTCCAAGTGTAATGCTGCAGAATAATGCACATATGGAGTTGTGTTAACTGAACATTCAGTTAATTAAACAATATTAATGTTGTATACTCATATTGTAATGTATGTGTCAAAGTGTTATTATAATTAACGCATGGCCTCAAGTGTACTATGGGATTCCAGGGATATGCTAGACTTCCATATTGTTAATTTGCTTGAAAATACACATAAATAATAAACAATACAACGTTTTACAGTAATTTCCCACTACAGCACACTGATGAAAACATAGTATGTCATCTCAGTTCAGAGGCAACACCATCAGAAAGACACAGCTTTAATATTTGGAAGAGGAAACATCTTTACTTTTTGGTTGATACGTTTAATTCCTCTCGGTTTCCAGTATTTTCACTGATGCCTGAGTCAGTTTACATTTTCATCCCACAGTTGATAGACTAGCTTATAATGTTTGACTCTCTGGGGCCAATAACTGGTTAATAAGGCTATTACTGCAATGATGTCCTGATTAGACTAATCAAAAGACCTTGGGAAAAAAAGGCTGTGGCATTTGACAGCGCAAACAATGCACCGTCATCATGTACTAATATGTCAGCAGGGCATTCAAGGACTGCAAGGGAGCTGGCCCTTGTTGTGTTTTCTACTGATTGCCTGGGTTAACTGGTGGGATTTATGTCAAACTCTCTGGTAAAAGGCAAGGCACTGCAGTGAAGCATGACCGTCTTGAATGTAGAGGCCCACTGCTGGTTGAAAAATTGACAACATTCATGTCCCTAAATTCTCTTTTAAATAATGCCCTTCCAGCCTCCTTATCTTACTCCTTCCGCTTAGCCCTCCTGGTCCCTTACATTCAAATTAGCTGAAATAGAGAACACTGCAAACTGATAACGCTATGTTAAAAATGAAGTAGAGGTTTCCTTTTTATTCTTCACTAATTGTTTTTCTCTCCCTCTCCTGGCACTCACTGTATTAGCAGGCAGTTTAGGAGGCAAGCAAATTGCAAAAAGTGCCCTCGCAACTCAATTAATCACAAGAAACTTCTTTTATCTTTTTTTCCCCAAACATTTACACCAAAAAAAAAAGTCAAACTGATGTGCCAGACTACAGCCAGTCTCTATGAAAAGATTTTAGTCAATGATAACTCAAGCCCTTAATGTCTATTCAAATCGTCTGTGGCCTTTCAGAACAATGCATCGCTCACATTATCACAGCTCCAAAAAAAGTCAAATAAAAAAATCAAAGCCTGTCTAGCATACCGTATAGCCAACTGACATATGACAAAGATATGCGCTAGACTGGAGATAAGTACCACAATTAGGAGACAATCCCTTTATGTTAAATTTAGCTATAGTCTTCAATTTGGTAGCTGCTGGTATTAAAGGTCAACAGACATCCTTTGAAGCTGGCTTTTGTTCCCTAGCGTTGCTCTGATTGAATACCTGAGACACCAAAGTACCAGCGGTACCTGCTGCTATGTATCACTGCAGCAGTGAGAAATTGACCAGTGGTCACATGAAGCGGTACTCTACAGCAGCAGGTTAACTAGCACACAGTTCAGTTCAGATTAGGGTGAACACTCTTGTCTTTCTGGCCCTGCCTCCTTCAATGTCTAGCATCCTTGTAAGACTGGATAACTCCTCTGAGGTTTAATTACATGTTGACCCTGGATGTCATTATCTGTGTGTGTGTGTTCGCTGGAGACATGGAGCTCACAGAGACTCAAATCATTTTCTTTCACATGTTTCAAAAGGGAAAAGGCAGCCTTCAAAATTGGAAGGTGGAGGGTGCTTGGAGGGATATTATACCTGTGATGCATACAAGTGTGCCTGTGCATTGTTTGTAGGGTTGCATGATTCAGAAAATGTCAAGATTCAATATCAATTTTTAGGCTCAAGATTTGATTTAGTTTATTATAGAACCCCCATTAGCTGTGGCCTTAAGCACATCTATTCTTCCTCGGGTCCATGATGTATGTGTGTCAATGTAGGCATCCACATGTGTAGTTGTAGTGATGCTGAATGTGTTTGTATGGAAAATTAAAAAGGTCACATTTACTTGAATTTCTGTATGTGAGCTTTTAAACCTGTTTAATGCATTTGTGTTTTACATGTTAAGCACATGCACAGTTGCTTTTGTTTGTGTGTGTTTCGGTCTGTAATTGCGTGTCTGCACTGTACATGCAGGGTTTTATAAGTGTGTGGGTGCTAATATTAATGTTGATGTTTGTGTGCACCATGAAAATGTTCTGTTGCTTCTGGCTGATAACACTGATAACATGCGAGTAAAGAACATGGGGAAAAAAAGGCAGCCCAGAGGCACATAAGCAGACAGTACAATCTGCTCTGACTCTTATGGTTGCTCATAAAGAACTTGCTCCCTAACACTGGGCAACACAGTGGCAATAAGAAAAAGGGCAAAGTGATTTTAAAAGCCTGTTAGCACCACAGAACAGCTTTTCAGTTTCACCTTAAAAAACAAAAGTCAGTGCCCCATTTCAGAGTGTATCCGTCTATAAATGTGCATGAGTGCACTTTTACAGTTGCACATGTTTATACTGTGGCTCAAATGCTTGTGTTTTATAGAGCCTTGGCTACTATTGTCACTTCAGCACCCCACACACAGACACAAACACAGTTTCCCCTGGGATGCAGCTTAACGTCCCAACTGACAAATCTTTACACACAATCTGTTTCTGTCAAGGTCAGTGGCTGACAATTGTTCTATTTGGGTGTTGGGTAGGTTATGTTCTAGCCATACACATACTGAGAACTGCACTTGAGACACAGCAGCCATTTTATGAAAGAGTTGAGCAAGGTCTCCGTGTTACACAACATAAAGTACAGAACCATCCAAATCTGACGTCCAAAATCAATAGTGACTGCAGGCTGTGTTTAGTATGCCGGTAGGAAACACAATACTAATAGCTAATGGAACACCAGGCAGTCACACTTATTGGGCTATAAATATCGCAAATGTAAAAAAAAAAAAAAAAAAAAATGCTTCGACTGCATTCCACTGTACAGTTCATGCTAGTAACAAATAAGTCCTTCCAGAAAAAATGCGTTTTTTTATGATTTTTGCGGGCAAAAATCATTGATTATGCCTGTTTTCTTATGCAATTTTATGCGATGAAATTGCGGGAACTTGCAAAAATTGCGGTTTGATGAAAAAGAGAGAAAAAAAAAGTGATTTGATGACATAATTGCGTCACTTCATAACGTTCCCATGGCAACAGGGGAAAATGGCTGCTCTTGTGTGAAGTAAACAACATTTTTCAACTTTCTGCTAATATATATATATATGTGACTTTTTTGCAACGAAAATGCGGGGATTATGAAATCATGCAAGCCCTGCATATTTTGCGTGGAAATCGGCAATTTAGCGGCGAAAATGCGATGTATTTGAAAAAAATGTGGCCCCCACATAAATAACATAATCGCGTTTTTCTGCAGGGACTGACAAATTCACTAGCACAAAGAGGATTTGCTAAACTATGACACTAATCATTTTAAGTAAAGAGCAATGTACAAAACATTCAGGTAACAGCTTCTCATTTTAGCCGTGAAAAAACACCACTTTAACTGGTTAAAATGGTTCAAATTGAATCAGTAAAAATTTACATTTAAGTATTGGATCAGACTTGGTATCGGCATATCCAATATTAAAACTTCATTGCGTAACTTTTTGATATTAATGAACGTCGTTACATTCAAGCAATTGCCAAATGAGTTGCTACAAAGCTAATTAAGACTATCAGCTCCACACATCTCTCTCTGTATTTCTCAGTATGGCTGTGTTCAGAAATTGTTGTCGTCTGGCGACTTTCATGCGCTGAAACTCGAGTGAAGATAATTACCTCTCAATCATGTTTTTTTTTATTCTCCACGATTACGGAAGGCTTGTGTCATGTGGATGCAACAACAGTGGTGTTGTCATTACTAAGAATTCCTCATGGGAGCGACAGAAACTACACACTATATGTATATAGCTTTAAAAAGGACTCCGTTCAGGTTTGAGGACAAAAAACTTGATCTACAATCACCATTTTGAATTAACACCTTTACTGACAGATTTGAAAATCCATTTTGTTGTTTTTATTGCTATTGTATTGCAAAAATATTGTGTGTTTTTACCATCTGTACAGTGAAAGCAAAGGGCGATTCTGGGACTATACTGTTATACTATACTTTCAGCTTCCTCTCATCTTGTAGCTCTGGCATTCTCCATAAGCCTTTTTCCATATTGCAGTGTTTTTACATTATCCTTTTTCCTTGCAGCTCTGAGGTAATTAATTCTTCATTCACACTGTTCTACATGCTAAATAACCCATTTCTCAGAGGCAACCTTTTTTCAGAATTACCTCCACTGTTTCTGCCGCAGCACATATTTAATGTAAAAAAAAAAACACAACAGAAAGAAGACTGTCGATATAAGGAATTTCTTTTAACTGTGGTAGCTCACCATATGGTGGCTGCTGTTTACGAGGTAGTAAAGACATCTGCAGAAGAAGCAGCTGATAAACCAGGAAACTACAAATACTGTATATTCTATAATCTTGCCTCAGTTCATTACCTCTATTTTCTTCTTCCTTTAAAAAAACAGGAGAAGTAGGGGAGAGAGAGGGGATGACATGCAGGAAAGGGCTGCTGCGGTAAGGACTTCGCTACCGGGCACCCCCATTAACTCCATATTCTTTACCCAAACATTTAACCTTATGCACAAATAATACACTGGGTAACATACCAACATTGATTATGCTTTATGAAAATGTTAAAAGGGATGCACCAAATTATCTCCCGTCAGAAATTCTGAAATATAAAACCTGACATATTACTGTATACACCATTCTCTGTCCCCACTGAATCTGAAAGTTGCCAAGTTGAATATAGCTAATGTTGAAAAATCACATAGCCTTTCGCCCCAGCATACTTCCTGCACTGACTTTTTTTTTTTGTATTGATGCACGGTGACATAGTACAGAATAAAGGCAGACAGGCCATACAGATGAAGAAAAGTACCTTTGAGGGGGAGAGGTTTTGTCAGATTTTCTGTGTCAGCAAGGCGCCATAACTAAGTACTGACAGTTAAAAGTCTCATGTACTCTTCCTCCCCAGTCAAGGAAACTCTGTGACAGTTTGTCACACAAGTGAGATCTGTGTTCTAGACATGCAACACCAGTGCAGCTTGTCAAAGAAAAAACATATATATGCAAAAAAAAAAGTTTTGAGTTAAATGATTTCAACCTACAAACAATTAAGTCAAGTAAAATGGCCAAATAGTGTTCAATCTATCCTCAACCATCTCACCCAACACTTGCTAAAGGGCTGTTGCATTGGCATGATCACATTGAGATCCCTGTAATCTCTGCAGTAGATGAAGGCTACTTAACAAGCTGCCTTAAGCTCTTCAGCAGGCTTTCTGTCAACTACTGGGAGCCCACAGTGTGCACAGACGGACACCCTGACTGACAGACCAGAACGCAGGGAAGAATCAACACAAGCACTCTGAAGCTGGGGAAATTTACATTCTGGCATGTGACTGGGTGGAAAATAGGAAATGTGCCAATAGCTTGTTAGCTCCTGGCATGTACACACTGTGCAAACACTATGTTTATATGTTTGGTGCTCTGGCAGCAGATGTCACTTGATACCACTGCTCTATACTGACAAACTGAAGATAATTTGAGTGTGATTAATACGTCAGCCATGAGAGACCGAAATTACAGATAGTGATGGAGAAATAAAGAAAAACATGTGTGTTAAGGTTAATAGAAACAGCTCCAAAAGTTGCCTTGGTTCACAGATATAAAATAAATCAAAACTGACAGGCAGATGAATTGTTAACAATTTGATTACACTGTTAAGAATATTGATGTTATAGTGACAAATTCAACAGTGTCTGATGAAAGCACTCATAAATCCACAGCAGTCTGCAGAATTGCTATCTTCAAAGTGTACTGCAAACATCTGTTGGTGAATGTTTTATAATCCTATCAGAAAGACAGATGTGTTCTGAACACAGCAGCAGCAAACAAAAAGAGAAACACTAACACTCTTTCTCTCTCTCTTTCACTCCCTCACACACATGTAAACACAATTTTTGCATTTACATGTACTTAAGTAAAAAGGTTGTTCCTGGCTTTCAGCAGTAACCTGATTTCCACCATATAAACAACAAACCAGGTTTTTCTTATTGGGTTAAGGGATTAAGAGAAGCTAAATTTACACAGGTAGATTTCTTATCTTTTTTTGTAACTGCCATGGGCATGACAAAGACCCAGTGCTGGGGAAGACTTAGTATCACATCACACTAGTAGCAGTGTAGCAGGACAAAGAGGAAGATGATAACTGATAGGCATAATCAGGGTGCGATTTGCCGGGGGGGATGCGTGGGATTTCCCCCTTTCTGGTCTTCATATCATCCCTGGTGGGGAAAAAATAAAAGTGATCATCTACTTCACCAATAGCCTAGACCATATATTAATTATATACCTAAAATAGAAATATTTTAAACTAAGAAGCGCTTTAAAGTGAACAGTCTATAGTGCCATAGAACGATAAAATCAGAGCATAAAATCAGAGCAGCAGTTGCTGGTTGGATACAGCTGCTACAAAGCTCCGGAACGGCTACAGACACCACCGCCAGATGACGGTCCTTTCAAGGTCCATGGTAGTGGAGGTAAGCCAGAAAAGTTGAGCGTCATGCGGTGATGACTAAACGACTCGTTAAGTTCAGGAAAAAGATCGTGGTTTGGATTAAAACACTCCAGAGGAACGAACGAGCGTTTCCTGGGTCAAAGTATTTTGTTGTCGCTGCAAAGTGAACTCCGCTCTCCAGCTTGAAAGCGCACATTGTTGTGCTTTTTCATTTTGAGATTATTTTCCATTGAATATTTTTAAGTGCATAAGTGTTTTGTCATGCCTGGCCGAGTGGCTCTATATCTATGGTATTGGAAGCGGGATTTCATTCTTGCATGTTTTGTTTTGTTGTGCATGATCAACCCCCCCATCCAGTCGATGTTGAGACATTTCATTCAAAACCACAAAAGTCAACCTCATGGTGGTGCTAGATGAAAAGTCGCCAAAGTCATTGGGATTCAGGTTACTGGGCGCTAAGAATAAATAAAAGACAGAAAGTGTAAATTCAAAACCAAAATATGTCTACATCTGTTCAGAAGTGTGGTAGATTAGAAATCTGAATATTTACGAGTCTAATGTAAAATGGGGTTTAGGTGTAATCTGACTGTTACAGCATATATACTGTATTGTACAACAGTAACAGTGTTTCTTTTGCATAGAAATGTAGAGAATCCGACTGGTAAAGCTTTTACTGGGAAAAATTATAATGAGATATATAGGTACGACAGCAGCGATATTACTGGGAGTCCTTTTTGTGTGCCTGCACATGTAGCAGAAATGAAATATAAAATCAGTGAATGTTCCTGAAGCAGCTTTCACACAGCTGTAGCTTCTCCTCACATAACCTCCGGCTAATGGCACTAATATCCTCAAGGACACGTCTGACACTACCTGTGATAATGCTACTGGTAGACAGCTCATGCTTTCCCTCAGCACCACAATGAACATTATCCTTATGCCAGTTAATGAGGACACAAATAGACATTCGTGTACAGAAATTTAAAAAAAAGTCTTTAAAAAAATGGAATAAACTCACAGCCGGAATCAAGTACACAGAATCAAAACATTATGAAAACAATTATGTTCTCATCAATTGCACTGTGAAGTTTTCAATTTCCCTGCCTTACAAAACATTTACTGATAAAACACAACACACAAAAACATCCATCATGGATTTTTTTTCTTCTTCCCCAAACCAATAAACTAACAGAGATGAAATATTGAAGAGCCTGCGAGCCAGATAGAGATACTGAAAAGCCTACATCGTACACTCTGAAATGCTCAAAAGGCACTCCGAGGCTCTAAAGGAGTGATACAACATGCACACAATCGTACATTCAATCTAAAACTTTTACATTTCAGTTCTTAGCTGAATTGAATATTTGAGAGTGATTGCAGTACTTCTGATAAAAGCACCATTTGATAATGCAGCCCGACTGCACTCTGATATATCTACTCTCGTTCATTATTTATGCCATGGTCATTTTTAGTCCCTTCCTTTTAACAAATAAAATAGTAATAATAGAAGACATTACCCTGAGCCGCGAGGATGTGTTTAAATGGCATTCAAAATCTCCCTTTCCCGAAACCGGTAGACCACATGCCCAAAGGATTACTTTATTGGAGTGAGGGGCTTGTGTGTATACATATTTTAGTGTGTGTGACAGCCTGGGCCTGTAAGCACATACGAACACACATTTACTGTACGTAGACATTAAATTATATAGATGTTTTTTGGTATAGTCCAATATACTCTATTCTGTGTTTGCGTGTGTGTTGTTTGTACGTGTGTTTTGAAAGGGGCCTAGGCTAGTAATGACAGCTTTTTTTCTTTTATTATACCTGTCATCATCCCTCCTTCCTCTGTGGTCAGTCTCCAGGGCGTAAGTTATGGCAGTGGAGAAATACCGACCAATTCCCTCTGACAAACCATCCACATCAACCTGTAGTAATGTCTCTTCTCTTCCTATTAGTTCTTCCAATAGACACTAAAGGACATGGTAGTCTAATGACTTAGACTCTATTAAAGTGAAAAGAATGCCCTCATCCTCTCTCCAGGGTTTCTGCAGGTTTCAACAAGTCAAATTTAAGACTTTTTAAGAACTTTTTAAGACTTTTATGAATGAAATTTAAGATCTATACCACAGCACAAAAGCACAACGAAATGCAGAGTCACAAAAATACTTGCAAAGTAAATAAAATTATTAAAATTGAATAAAAGCGAGATTAAGTAATAACGATTTGTACATAAACAGCTAATTATATTTGGACTAGCGAAAGAAAGAACTACATCACAGAATTAAAAAAAAACATTTCAATGAGCATTAGATGTAGTACTACATGGATGTAGCGAAATTCAAGACCTGTTTGAAATGATTTAAGGCCTAGAACACAATTCTTTTGCGAATTTAAGACTTTTTTAACGCCTCCAATTTTAATTTTGAAACCGGAAACTGTCTCTCACAGAATGCACAGTGAACAGCTGAACTGTGGACAGAAATGGTAATTACACTTGCTTTAAAGACATCAGGTTTTCTGTGACATGCTAAAATGTAGTGGATCACAAGTAGAAAAAGAGTCATGAAGTCAGCAAATGTACTCACTAATGTCAGTTAAGCAGCGTCTGATAGCTGCATATATTATTGTTCACTTCACCCACCACATGTTTACTCAGGATGCCAAGCTATGCCCAAATCTGAATTTCCTGACTCCCACAGCTAATAAAATGACTGTAAGCTTAAACTTAAACTCCATATTTCACTACATGCTATTGCATTTATTGTCTCTGTGTTGATATAATGGCCAACTCTAATAAGGCAAAGCAAAACAGGTGATCAAGCACACTTTATGGGTCTATAATAAACACCTGGCATTTTGTCTAAAGTAGCTATAGCTATCCAAAGACAACCCGAGTTTCTCAGCTAACCTATATAAATATACAGACATTAATATGCGATCTATGAGTTATTATGCCCTAGAGGATGTTCTTCCCTGTGATTTCAGTGATGTCAGCGGCACCTCTTATTCTACATTACCATTATGTCCATACAGCCAAGACAATTTGGGTAGCAGGCTATACTCATTATTGTAGATTTGTCTTTTGTATCCCTCGACTCTACAACATGCAACCATGCATTTTCCTCTTATATTTCTTCCTTGACTCTTTCTTTCTCTCTTTGCAAGAATCTGACAGACATGGTACACTTGGTCATCTTAGTTTTCTGAAGCTGGCGGGAAACCATTATCTTTTATACACAAATATGGCACTGAGTAATTTAGGTAAGGGGTAAAGAAACAACTACTTTATTCAGTGAGTCATACAGGTTTTAAAAGCTAATTTCTCATTCATACAGTTGGAAACTGTACCATTTGTTGGTGGCCGGGTGGGGTTGGTTTGGACTGTTGGCTTGTCCATCATGCAGAGCATTATGGAAAATAGTTTCTTTGATAACCGAAAACTGTTGCCTTTTACAATAACTGATGGCCTCTGATGGATTTGTTGGGACATTTTCATAGAACTAAAGCAAACCTTGTTGGGCATTGTGAAAAATGAACCACAAACCCTGCATGTGCACCCACACATTAACATAACCACACATGTAAAACAAGTCTTTGGAAGGCTCCATTATATTTGGATACTGTATAAAGATCTAGACATGAGAACATTTGAACAAATATCCTCCCAAAGGTAATCCCTGACTGATGCTATGGTTCTGCTGATCATCTAGATCTAGAGGGTATCTTCCTGTCACCCTTACTTAAAACTGCTGCATATCCCAGAGGGCTACCTTTTTTACTGCAAACAGAATAGAACAGAAAGATTTTATTGCAGGCTACATCCTGGCTACATCTAAATTAATGCATTTCAGAGTATAGAGGAAAAGAATAAAATAGCTGTTCCCTTATTCTGTTTTTTATATCTGTATGTTTCACTTTCTCTTTGTCCATATCAGATTCTGATGCTTTCATTGGGCCCTCTCTTCTTTATGTCTTCTAAGTCGGACTCTTTCCTCCCCTCTGTTCCCTCCCTCTTCTGAGTAACCTGCTCATCTCTCAGTCTGTCTGCAGCAGCCTCTGAAACAGTGCAACGGTATGTCAAAGTATGCTAATGAGGTGGTGGCATATGGCTCATTCCTTATTTAAGCTCAGCCGTCAGACAGACAGTAAGCCACTCAACTCACCAAGCATCTTGTCTCACTACACTACCTGCCCCTGTTGGATCACACCATGCCAATCTCTTAATGAGCCTCACAATCAGCTCAACACACAAGGCAGGATCAGTAACTGCGATGTTATCACTTCAATCTGATCAATGTAAATCCTGTTATGGGACAATATGCAAAGAGCTGTTGTTTAACACTTGTACATTGTGTGAAAAGGGAGAGAAGCCGAAAGCATAATTGCACTCACAAGCTATTTCACACACACTTTGGCGCAAACACACACACTTTGGCGCAAGTACACACACACACACACACACACACACACACACACACACACACACACACACACACACACTCTCTCTCTGACAGTCTGGTATGTAGCTCTATTCCATCATGCTGTGCTAAGCACTCTGTCACTCTGACAGTCTCGTTTTATTTGATGATAGGAGAGTACGACCTTGCCTATCTCACATGGTTAGTCACCGATCTACAAGCGCACACACACATACACAAACAATTTACAGTCATGACTTGAGCTGAAGTTTGATATGTGGTTGTAGTGGCAGCAGGGAGTAGAACAAGGCCCTGTAGAAAGGTATTCTCTATGGGCCTGCATCTACAGCAATTCATTCTAGCATTTTTATGGGCCTTCCTCACATAGGAGCCCTGTGTACTCAGTCCCATTTCCCCCCAAAGTCCGACACCCAAATGGCAGTGCAATATAAAGTGGGCATAATTGGATGAGTGCATATTAACTTTTCCATGCTTCTTCTTATTTTGCACTTTTACAATTCTTATTTTGTAGAAGCATTAAAAGGTAGCACTAGAGTTAAAAGTTCAGAACAGTAGAAATAGCAGACAAATACATTTGCATGTGTATGCGGCCAAAGATTGCTACATTAGCAGAGCCATTTATCATTGTTATTGAAAAATGTAGACATTTTTACACCTTTATAACATTTTCACACATTCAAGGGAGGAAGCCTTAAAATGTCCATCCTAAGTAGTTTTAAAATATCCATGAAAATGATGTCAACAAGACAGCATTACATCCACATGCTGCAAGAAGATGGCAGATTTAAAAAAATAAAAATAAATGCACTTCACCTTGCCTGACATGAAAGAGGCAGACATTAATTTCATAACTGTTCATTGTACAGATCAATTCCTGAAAACTTTTGGACGGATTCTAAAATCAGCCCCTGGATGCATCATAACCTATAAAAACAAGAGTTGTGATAGATTTATGTAGCTGAAATTTCAAACTGTTTAAATGTTATAAGGCCTTAGTTCTCTATTACAGTTTTTTTCGATTGCTAAACGACAGTGGGCACAACTGGAGTCACAAGTGCAAAACACTAACTACAGTCTGCACAGGAGCAGTTCATGTGGACCAAACTCCACTTCATTTTTCATTGCTTGAACACAGTTTTCAAAACTCTACACACTTATCCCATGACTTTAACCACAACGTGCACAAAACTGTAGATTTACAGCACTTTGTTCAAATGCTAACACACTGCTGTCAAAACTGTTAATCACACATTCAAAACAGAATGGATTTCAGTCTGGTGCCTATCAAACACTGCTGAGTGGAATTTTAGCTGAAAGCCTAAGTAGGTGTCTTGTTTTAGATTAGTTAGTGAACATATACGGTATTTATACAGAGAAAGCTCAGAGAGACTTTTTTTGTATACAAACACCAAATAAGAATGAAACAATTATACACTGTACCGTTTGAGAGAAACAGGTAAAAGAGCAAAGATACCAATATGTCCAGGTAAGATGTCTGAGGTTATGTACACAGCTATAAAAAAAGTGAAAAACACTATATCTTTACAATAGTAAAACTGTGTTCTTACGGTTTTTCAGAAAGTAATGGAGGTGAAAGCAATAGAAACACCACATTAATTAGTATTTAGAGATGATGCAGACATCCAATGTGAAGAAGAAAACTTGCCACATGATGCTGGAGAGAGGCAGTAGTAGTCACACATATTCTTTGTTACTGTTACGTATGTACCTTTAGTTTTTTTACCCAGTAATTCCATAAATTACTAGAGACAAAATACTATATTGAAGAAAACTGCTGATTTTCATTCCTTCTTGTTTACCTTACGTAAAAATTGGTATATTAAACAATCTATATCTTTTCCTTAAATAAACTATTGAGTAGTGTCAAGTCACTCAAATTGTTCAAACTGTAAAGATGAGACAGTTTGTAATTTCTGTATTGGTGTTTGATGCTAGAGTTTTTACTCTCAGTGTGTTCTGAGTGACAGTGTGTGTTATCTCAGTGAGGCTTGTGCATAGTGTTTGGCTGCACTGAGCCTGTTTTGAGACGTGTGTTAAGAGTTGTGTTGCTTTGAATGAGTCTTGCAGGAGATGTGAACTGTTTAGCTCAGGTGACTGTTGGTAGTGCAGACTGTAGTCAGAGTTTTGCACATGTGACTCCAGTTGTCGTTTAGCAATCGGAAAAAACTGTAAGAATGGCTCTTCTTTCCCAGAGGACTGCTACAGTATACTTCAGAACAAAGAGAAATAAATGGCTCTAACCAGTAAGATGGTGTGTGTGTGTGTGTGTGCGAGCGCTCACAGTAAAACACATCTAAACCACACTTCCAAATATAACTTCAAACAGCTCAGTGTCAATATTTGTTCACCTCGCTGTCTCTCGTTCCCAAAAGACACAGCGCTTCCAGTATACAGTCTCACTTAAACAACTAGGATTACTTTAGCAAGGCCAGACAACTGACAAATGTTTGATCAAGGAAAGAAATACACACCTAAAGAAACTCTCCGTATCTTTTGTCTGCCTACCTTTTAAGGATCCAAAATCCTAAAAAAAATATTATTACACGAAGACAAGAATGCATGATTTACAAAACCAAAACATCCAGGTCAGACATGGGCCACACGTAATGGAGAGAGTTTCTTGTTTTTGAGTTTGAAGCACAAAGACACTTGGTTTGCACATACAGAATGAGCTAGCTGTACGTTGCTAGATTTTAAGCCATCCCATCTTTATATCATCTCAGCATCGGCATATATATTAGATTTCCGTGATTTCGTTATGTTATGTGACCAGTTGTCACGGTAACAGACTTATTCATCTTCCTTTCAGCACTCTACCTGATGACATTCTCACTTAGATGTGACTAAGTAGTATTATGTTTTCTAAATGAAAAATAGAACATAAAAAAAAAATACAATGGACTGATTTCAAACAGGTCCACACGAAACCTGTGCTTAAGATCTCCTCGCTCTTCTGTGATAAAACTTTGATGAGACCTTTTTTGGATCGATACATGAGATTCCTAAGGCAGTACAACTGTAATCACAGCAGGTGCCCAGAAAAAAACTGTATAAGACCTCTTGTACGGCATGACTTTGATTTGAATGGAACCAATGTTACAGTTAGAAAGATTCATGCTCAGTGAGTTATTGAATACATTTCTAAAAGCAGACATAGTGAAAAGGCCTTCAGTTCCCTTCTGTTCCCCTGTTTTCATTTTCATCTTGATTATAACCCTGGTGAAAATGTAGAGACTTTTATTTTAGGTAGAGAGACATACAGTATAATGAGCTTTATGTGTCAACTGTAAAACGCGTGTGTGTGTGTGTGTGTGTGTGTGTGTGTGTGTGTGTGTGTTTTTTCCTCTGACTCACCGTCCAGCCTCCTCCATCTGTGGTCATGTCACAGTAGACCTGGAAGCCTGCGGGGTGGTGAACAGGAAACACTGAGTAGATGCCGTCCTCTCTTTGACCACTGGCGTACAGATCACCACAGTCACGGGGACGCGAGCCTAGGGAGAGGTGAAAGTAGGGAGACATGAAGTAAATTAGGTCCGATAAGGCTTGCAAAAGGGAAAGATTGCTTGGAGCTTAAAGTGAACTCTGTAATGAAGAGAAGATGAGGAAAAGATGAGATAACACTTGTCACACTGTCCTCTGTCTACAGCCAGGCAAAGAGAGGCACATAAGTACAGTAAACATGGAGGAGCAGAGCAGTTCTGGTTCTATGTTGTGAAGTCATCCTGTCAAAATGAGACCTCAGTGTTGGCTCACTCAATTATTTTCTTAGGATAGAAAGAGCAAGGTGAAGGCAGACAATTACTGTGTGGAGAGGGAAGACACACAGAAAAGATGGTGGGATTGATGGGGAGGGGTGAGAGATAACGCAACGGGCGGCGAAGATAACAACGTAGAAAAACACGCAAGTAGGTCGAAATGAAGACCGAAAGGCACAAGAGTGGAGCGCGGACCTGATGCCTTAGAGAAGGCACAGATACAGTATATAGCACAGCGATAGATTTGAGATAACACATGGACTCACAGGAAAAACAAGAAAGAAGTCATTATGGAAGTATGGCTTAGCGATTAGATATATACATTTAAGTGATACGACACAGATAAAGAGACAGGAAGAGTGGAGAGTATATAACAGACAGAGATGGAATTCAGGAAAAGTTAGTGCAGAGAAAAAGAGACAGCGACAGGGAGCTTGTAATGTATACAGCAGAGCAGAACAGCAGCACCCTTGTCTGTGACTAAGAAACCCGTTTTACACAGGGGACACAAAATCTATTCCCCAGGAAGCAGGAGAGGAACTCCGTGATAAGGACAATGTCATAGATTATGCATGCCAGCCTCCGTGGGGCCAAACCCCGAAGTTATAAACAGCCAGAAAAGGCCATACAAGGTTTTTTTTTTTTTTTTTTTTTTTACAGTCCCTACACGATATGGAATGTTTGGTCTCCCCGAAGATTTTCCATTTCTCAGTGTAAGCCTTGACTACTGATCTCCGACTTTCATTATCATCATCATCATCATCACACATGAATGGTAACATTTCCCAGTTCTTCTTTTCGTTACAGGGAACTGAAGCTGTCTGGGTTTCATGGGACATTAAAAAAGAGACTATCATCATTATTTAAGAATGTGGTCCTCTACCGTATAACAATGGCTTTCAAAGTTTTTCAGTTTAATGATCCCTTACTGCGGAGACTATTTTTTCTTCCAAGGACCCCCTTCATGATCGTACTGATACTCCAGGTCCACTTTAGCCTTGCAACTTTGTTCGCACATAAATTAACATAGATTTTTGGTCTGTTGTGGGCTAAAATATGTTCACATTCCAAACCTTTCTATTCCAGTGACAACATGTTACTTAGCTATCTAAAGTCTTAACAGTTTCTGGTCATAGTCCACCCTTTCTGTTGTCTGTTTTAACCATTGTGGACTTTATGCTGCCATTTATGTTTATCTTACTGTCAACAAAACCCATGAACAGAGCAAAGACAACAATGTGCATCTCTCTGAACTTCCTTCCTAAAGCACAGTAGTTTTGTAGCAAATGTGACTCAAACAGGAGGAAATAGTGCATTTATTGGATACAGAGACACCTGTTAGTAGGATTATATAATGTGTTAACAATTACAAAACCATGGAATATAACCAGATATTTTAAACTAGACATTCATTTCTTTTTCATTTTTAAAGATAATTTTTTGCCCATCTTAGCCTTTAATAGACAGGACAGCTGTAGACAGGAAAGGGGTAGAGAGAGGGGGGAAGATATGCAGCAAATGGCCGCAGGTCATACTTGAACCCTGAGCAACTGTGTCGAGGTGTCGAGGTGTCTCGACTGAGCCTCTGCATAAGGGCGCCTGCTCTACCAGGTGAGCTACCTATGCGCCCCTCGTCATTCATTTCTAATGATGTGTGTATAATTCGTGTGTATGTGTGCACATGCTGGTGCGTGTGTTAGCAGTAGGAAGGGACCGGTTCTGAATCTCATGTGTTTGCAACAAAACACTTTGCATAAACCCTTCAAAGTAAGTCGCTCCGACATCGCAGGCGCTGCATAGTAGGAACCGAACTCATTTAAATGCACCCTGCCCTCGCATTTCCAGCGAACACTGCTCATCTGTGGCAGCCATTATAGTTGTTCCCAAACATGCACATGTCTTGGAACTAACTTTCTATTTATATTTTGTCTCTTTTGTTTTAAAAAAGCAATTCTCGTAAAACTGAATAATTAATGTGGCAGCAAAAAAAAAATAATAAAGAAATCTACCAAATGTCAAGCTAATACTTGCACTTGCGTGCTTACTGCTGACAACAGAAATAGGCTTTAACTTGTTAACCTTTTCAGTAGTGAAAGCCACTGTGCAACATTACAGCAAAGTCAGGCAGCCCATGAACTGAAAAGTAGGACTTCTACGGTGGTTTCGTATAACTCAGAAACCCTGCTACAGTCAGAGCTGAGAAGGGCTTCATTGCTGTCAGGTTTGGATTCTTATAACTTAGAAAATCTGATATGCTCTTATGGGAATCCAATGCAAACAGTACAGAGATGAGTACTTCAAATACCCACAGGCACAGTGGGACAGACAGGCAGTCAAAGATATTCGTGGTTGTGCCCCAATCCTAAACACATACTGTATGCACACAGCCGTAAAGAGACTTTAAAAGACTTTAACAATTAAAAATTGTGCTGTTGAGTATATGTGCATAGTTTTTTTTTTTATATATATTTATTCATCTATTGTGCCTTATAAGAATTTGATAGACTTAATCTCAAAGATGTGCTTACAAAGAATCTTGCACAGTAAACCTTGAACAGAATTTGTGAAGGGCTATCCATGGTGCTGAACCTTGGTGCTGGTTGGTCAATTATTCTGAATGTTGTGCAGCTTTATTCCTGACATTTACATAGCTTTAGGATATCTATGTTTCAAATAGGTCAATGTGAAGCACTTTGTGGACATTTACATGAAACATACCAGAATTTCCAGTGGCAATCAATTATAAATGTAATAGCAAAATAGTTATTATAGGCTACATGGGATCCAATTTCTTAAGTATTTATTTTAATTAGCTCCTGGCTCTATATAAAAAGCAAAATCTACAAATTGAGCCACACAGGGGAGAATAACAGCTATGTTCCCTTAATATTAGGCTGTTATTTTCTCCTCTCTTGCCTGTACAGAAGACAGTATAATGTAAAGGACAGGAGTGGTTATATTTGCTTTCAAATTAAATGCTTCTTTCCGTATGCTGTCGTCTTGCAGAAATGCACACAATTCTTACATAAAAAGATAGATAAAGTAAACAAGGATATATTTATTCTCCTAATTTCTCCCTTATCAGTGTCACAAAGAATAGTATTTCCAAGCCTTCAGCAAGCGTATCCCACAGTCCAGTGTGCGGTTGCTGAATCTGCTTTTTACGATAGCTAATGAATAGGTCTGCATATTTCAGTAACCCCATATCCCCAAAAAGACAAAATGCTTTTTTTTCCCATCCCAATAATTTATGCACATTTTATTTTGTTAAAAAAAAAACTATAACTCATTGGTTGGTTTAGTAAACTTCTTTCATATACATTTGTTAAAAATTGTTAATAATGAGCTGTCAGAAAAAGCTGACTGAACTGGACACTTCTTTCCTGGAGTGTCGGTATGAAATAACGACAACAGGCGCAGCCTAAATGAGCCGTACTCCAGCAGTGGCAACGGCGCAGATGTAATCATCATTACAACCTTATACTGGCTGCTGACTTTACCCTGTAATTTTTACAGGAATAGATTTTGAAAATACACATAGCTCATACATAATCATCCCTTATTATGAACACTTTACCAGACTTTTTCCCTATTAACATAATAAAACAAACGCATGTATAATCTAATACAAACAAAACAAAACAGTGATGTTACAGTATGTGATGCTGTCATGGGGCCGAGCCGTGGGGACATGGCTTGGGAACCAGAGGGTCGTCGGTTCAAGTCCCCAAGAACAGAGTGTGGACTAGTAGCTGGAGAGGTGCCATTTTGCCTCCTGGGAGTTGATGAAGTGCCCTTAAGCAAGGTACCAAACTAGCCCCCTACTCGGGACATCGCTGCATACATAACGTATAGTTCCGGTTTGTGCATATGTGTATTTGGGCCGGTGAGTGTGAATATACGTATATAACAACAGAGTGAACAACCCTTGCAGGATTAATAAAGAACCTAACGTATAATAGCTACCTGCTGTTGCATCATATTGTGAGTTGTTCTTGTAATTGTGTTCTGCTCATACAATGTGCATACAGCTCATAAATTAATTAATGATTGCCTTCGCAATGGGAAACTATGTTTCCGTCTCTGTTATCATTAATATAGAGCCAGAAGACAACAAATTAAAATAAAGCTCGAAGAAATTACTCCACAATTGAGTTTTAATACCTGCTGTGAAATAACAATTCTGCTAACATCTAAGGAACAATCGCTCTACCAATTAATTTATAGTCTATTGCCACCCACGATTCTGGTATGTTTCAAGTAATGTTTACTGATTGCTTCAGAAAATCCTGTTAAGGCATGACAATTCTGGTATTCAATTCAATTCAGGCGTAGAACTGTGTGAAGCAGAAGACTGAACCGCCAGTGAAAAAGTTCAGCACCATGGACAGAGCATCAACCGGTCACTCCACACTGGCCTATGAAAACCATGCATCTCAGCCAGTTTTTTAAGCTTTTTCAAATAATTTAGTAGTTTTTCTTTGAATAGTTTATTTAGCTTAAGGAGATTTTTCAACCCATAAAGGACCACTTAATTTGTCAGTTTATCTAAAAAAATTCAAAAATCATCAAAATTGGAGAGACGTGGTTTCCATTGGACAGAAACGCTATGTTCATTTTTGATGTAACGGTTTGGTTGGTCTTTATCTGACTTTAGGTAGACTTGAGATAAAATCGTGCATTACTAAAGTAATACTAATACAATTTATTTAATATAGAATACAATATTAGAGCATTAGATACATCTAAATTAAAAACCATAGTTCCATTTGAAAACGTGTCTATTGTCACACTTCTCAACCCAGAAGGTCCACTGATATTTAAAACAAGTGTAAAGTTACTCAAAAAAAAACATTTCAGATTAATGTTAAAAATCATCAACATCATCATCAGGCACAGGTAACAATTTTAGAACACAACAGCTGATAGCAGGTGTGCAAACTAATTGCTCAGTTACACCAATTAGGCTGATGATGTCACCGGCTTAAACGGTTTGTAAAATAGGATATTAATAAAACACCCAATGGGTCATGTGAAGCACAACAGTACATTCCTGTTCCCATCGTTCACATTCTCACGTGTTGAACACTCTCTCGTACTGTGCTATTATATGCTGAATACATGAGCAGCCTTCGCTCTGTGCTACTAGGCTACCTATGCACGGGAAATCCAACAGGGGAATGCAATCGGGTATACTGTGCCTGGTTAAAAGCCTTCCAATGGGATGATGCCTCTGGCCATTCTCTGCCTCTCAGCAGACATGCAAGTCATTTCTCATGTACAGTAAAAAATTCCACATCTCTACCAAGGCCAGCGTATAGTGTGGATGAGATGTGGCCCAGGGAAACATACGGATATCCCCAGGAGAGGTTGAGTTGAATGAATATGTGGCAAGATGGATGACAGCCCACACTGGAATATAATTTTACAGAATAGTGGAGTTGAGCTGACAGAGGATCGGAACACAGAGCAGAATACAGTGGCAGAAGGTCACACATTTAGGTAGCCAGTGAAGTATGAATAATATATACAGAGAGAGAGGGACAAATTGAATACCAGACGGACAAATCTACAAAGAAAGAGTCCAATCTTGCCAGACAGGTACAGATAGTCAAGCCACGCCTCATTTCTCTTACCATTGGCGCAGCCCTTGAAACGGGCCCCTCTGACTGGTGCCCTCTGCAAGTCGGCCTTGACACGCGCCTTCAGGCCCACGTTCTCCTTCTGCATGGCGTTAAGAGCATCACTCACTGAGTTCACTACCTTCACCATGTTGATTTGACTGTCTGACAGCAGCTGTAAAACACACACACATAGACACATTAGTTACATTTATTAAAACAAAATAATTTTACGAAGAACTACAAGCTGTGTGTGCTTTAATATTACTTCTGACCATTTCCCAAAGTATTTTTACAACCGTCCAGAGAGTGTCAGTGATTTCCTTTTATTTCCCTACATTATAAAAAAATTATCTATCAGACGTGTGAAACTTTCTTAAGAGTTATAATCCTTAAGATTTTGATTATATCAAACTCAATTTTTGATGCCATTTATAGCTGACATTTATTCGACTATAGCCATTAGATCCATAGTCCACAATGTCTGTGCTGGATTAAAATGGAAAACAATACATGCACATAAAATGTAATTTCTGTTTAACTTATGTAATGACATAATTTGAAAGAGCAGAACAGACAGTTTCTAGGCATTTAAAAGAGAAACATATTTGCAGGTAAAGTGATAAAAAGAAGACATATAAAGACATTTTCATCATGGCCAAACATCTAAGGAAATACATGGGCTGCTAGTCTTCTTCAGTTGTATTCCTGACAGTGTAGCTGCTCAAAGTATGTTTCTTGCCCCCAGTCATTTGGAACGGAAATCTGAGACTTGTATTGTTAAGAACTTCTTAACGTTATCACCAGTAAACACAGGTGTCGCCAAATCAACCAGAACGGAGAGTTTACGGATTATAGCCCTAAAATAAGCAACCCAAAGCATTCTTTTCCTTTGATTTTGTCAGAGTTACATCACATTTGCATAGTTGCACCTGCAAAGAGGGACTTAAGAAATTCGCCCTTGTGCTCAGGGATGATCCACCATCTGATATTTTAGAGTGCGGGGCCAAATCTTTATAATGTGAGAAGTCAACAAGTTCACTCGATTATCTCATTATGTCCATATTTACGTAATGTAAGTTTTTTGGATTGTGGCAGTAGCGCTTCTCAGCAACAAACTCAGATGTTGGAGCATCCTTGAACACACCAGCAAGGACAGTTTTCACAGTAGTTTCAACTGCATGACCATGAGATGACAATTTGACTTTGAAAAAAATAAGTTGGGGGGGGGGGGGAGTGCATATTGAAAATGAAAAACCAAAGGCTGCCTCAAGGGAGAGTAAGTCTATCTAAAAAGTTTTGGTTTGGTAGGCTACTTAATTTGTAGTTAATGGGCTAAATCATACAGTATATAACCACTGGAACAGTAAAGTCCTTTAGGGACCTTTAGAAAAACCAAAGTGCAAAGACTGCCATGTGTAGCAAAGACGCCACATGGTACCCTATCCCATAATGCACCCTGGTGAATGTTGTAAAATACAAAGGGCCCTGTGGGAAGGATGGTGATGAATGTATGTGCTAGGCCTTGCAGAGAGCAGGGTAACCTCCCTGATCTGCTGTGATCACTTTCTTACCTCCAGCCCTTTATACGCTGTTCATTGCCAAAAGGTCGTTTTCACATATTGCCCTAGTTGGCCACCACCTATGCGCAGCCAAATGTTGTGCCCCATATGTATACACACACACACACACACACACACACTATACCTTTGCAGGTATGAAACTTCCTTATGCTCACACATACCCACACACACTCTCTCTCTCTCTCTCTTTTCTTTCGTCTTCCTCCACCCTCTCTCATCCACATACACACACTCACAAACACACACAGACCTGCATTGCTGAAAGTCATATATACTGTACAGGGTTCAGGGTCTTCTATCAAAAAAAACCCTGGTTGCCTTTCCCTGCTCTCAATAACTATTGTATGCAACACACCTCTGAGGCACAACAAGCTGCACTGCAATCATATCACATGGGCACTGGGGCTTAACCCACACACACAGTCATAAACAACAACACCACCACCACCACATTTTAGGCACCCACATGCGAGTGCAAAGAAACCACACACACACACACACACACACACACACACACACACACACACACACACACACACACACACACACACACACACACACACACACACACACACACACACACACACACACACACACACACACACACACACACACACACACACACACACACACACACACACACACACACACAGACACACACACACACACACACACACACACACACACACACACACACACACACACACACACACACACACACACACACACACACACACACACACACACACACACACACACACACACACACGCTGTATCCAGCTAGGCAGGATACAGCTGAGAAAACTGGGCTAACTGCTTTGTCGTTTGTGTGGAGGGGACAAGCAAAGTGGCTGTATTTTACAGAAGATTTTATAAGGCTATAAACATTTTTGATAAATGAGTTTGCCTCCAAGTGTTGTGTACTTCGAGCGTTGTATTTTTTTCATTGTGTAAACGGCATGTTTGTTTTTTGTGTATGAGAGACAAAAGCAGATGAGTGTCTTCAGTCTTAATTTTAAGCCTTGACTGACACATCAATTAGGATCCTGATGTAATTAGCTCTCATTAGGCAGCCTTTCCATTGGCTCACAAAATCAGTCACACCACAGCACTTAACACAGGAAGCTTTGTTTGTTGCGAGTCAAGCTTTAAACACAATCCGTGTCAGACTCATGAAAGGCGTTGAATTACATTTTTTTTAAATGGAGGTCCTTTTTAAATCTCAACATGATTCACACAATAATGTGTAATGCACCTGCACTAAAATAAATAAATAAAACAAAATCAAGCTTTACTACTGTAGTTTAAATCCAGTTTTGTCCAATGCATCTAAAATTGACATTAATCATGATTGAATTATTTTGTCAAAACACACAACAGGTGGGCTTTTGTTGGCCTCAATCAGATATCCCATATGTCAGAGACAATTCCCTGTGGGTTAAAGTCACAGAACAGAGAGGAGTTGCAAAAAACGTAATTCAGTCACCATCTTCCAAATACCACATCTTCACCTCAAAGACAGCGGCTATCCAGTCAACTGGAGCCTGGATGTTCAAATGGGAGAAGTGAAGAGGAGCCCATCAAGAAGTCACCCACGCTTTGCTCCTAACTGGTGTAGCTCTTACAAGTTGAAAATAATTTAAACCCTCGAGCACATTTGAACGATTCCATGCCTTCGCTTATAAATCAAGGTAACCAATACGTTTGAAAATGTACTGAGAAAACCTCCAAAAACTGTACTTTGCTGGACACCTATCAATCAGTGCTGTGAGAGGACTGCTAAAACACACTTCATAATGATGCTCTGTGAATGCTGAATGATCTGGTTTTTTGTTCCTTCAGAAATCCCCCTTCAACTGAAAAGTTCCCAAGAATCTTACAGCACTGAGTATAATAACTTGTTTCGTAGTCACAATCTGAATATTGTAAAAAATACTTCACAGAGGCTCAAAGGAATCCTACTAGAGCTGGAACAATTAATCAAGTTTATTGTTCGATTAGTCCATCGACAAATAATGAATCTAAATTGTATGTAATTCATGTATTGTTTTAGTTATTTTCAAGCTAAATGATCCTGTTTCAAGTGTGAGTTATATCATTGTAAAGTGAATATTGTTGGGTTTTGGACTGTTGGTAAGCAAAGCAACCAAATGAGTCATCTTGCGCTCTGAGAACTAGTGATGGGTATTTTTCTTTCTTCATTATTTTTTGACAAAACTAATAATTTATGAATCAAGAAAATATCCAGCAGATTAATCAATAATGAAAATCTTCATAACTTGCAGCCCTGCATCCTACAAGAGCACAGATCCCGGACAGAAAAAAACCCTGCCAAATGCTAAGATACAAAAAATATATTCTAAAAATGATATATCAACATTAGATGTCCACAGGGTACAGCCACGCTGATTGTTAACCCCATCCTTTGTTACCGTGTTGCTCTTTGGCAGCCATGTAGCTCCAAGCCACCTTTTCCTCCCACGTCATGCATTTCAGAGAAATCTGGATATTTTTCATCTTTTGGCAACTTTGTTCATCTGACTCCACCTTCTCCTCAAGAGCAACTGTATGGCTAATTATTTTCGCTTTGTGTTGTTTGTCTGATGTAAATAAGCTACAGCTAGAGCTTTTTTTTCAAAGAAAAATGCACATTTAGAATCCAGAAAGTACACTAAGATACCTAGTACTTCATGTAAATACTTGTCTTAAGTTACTGTATGAAAGTGTCACAGAATGTGAATCTAACCTCTGCCTCACTGACTGTATTTATCTTGTTAAACAGAAACCATAAATCATAGACATACGAGGCCTCTGAAGCAAAGAAACAATGAATAAAGGATTATCCCGATGTTGGACAGAACATTAAAAGGGAATGTTTTCATAGAAATCTGATTCATATCACACAGAGTCTCTGGTCTTTGATAAGTGTGGTTTGGTCCATGTGTGGTTTGGGGGTAAAAGTCCACTAGCTATGCAATTAAAATCAGTATTAATGTAACAAAGTGGTGGGATAGCCCATTAATGTCTGTGTGTGCACTTGGCCATAAGTCTCTCTAAAGCGAGAGTCCATCATCAATATGTATATGTCAATATGTTTTCCATTTCTGTCACCCATGTGTGGTCAGAAATAAAACCATGTCAATCGTAAGATATGGTGGAGGGTGTGTGAGGATGTGGGGCTATTTTAATTCCAAAGGCCAAGGGAACTTTATCAGGATGCATAGTATCTAACCTGACTCCACTAGATGGATTGTTTCGCATTTGCTCGGTATATCCATCTGGGAACTTTCCGTTGGAGAACTTTTGGGAAGGGGCGAAATTACTGATACTGGTTAGCTGATTGGATGAACCATCTGTCTATCACCTATGTTATAGACGGACCAAATCAACCAATCAGATCAACGAAGCGTATGAAAATACAACCACAAGCCCGCCCCTGCTGCTGCAGGCAAAGCATAGCTCGTTAGCTCAGCATGCAAGCAACATGTCAGTAAGGATATTTGCCGTTTGTGTAACGAGAATTTAGGAATAAAAGACACCATTTCAGGTTCCCGGTCCATATTCCAAAAGAAGGATCCAAGAGAAAAAAAGCATTAGTGAGCGGCTACCGCTGCCCATAAATCCTGGTTAGCTGATTGGATAAACTATCTGTCTATCACCACCTAACCCGCCTCAAAACCAACGCTGATTGGCCCGGTCATTTGGCTAACGGCTCCAAATTTTCTCTACCTCAAGATGGCAGACTGATCTGCGAGTGGAAAATTGGAGCTCGCGAGATCAGGACGGTCTCACGAGGCTACATAGTATCCTGGATCCATGAAATAACTGGCCTTTAAAAATAAACATCTGCCTTCCTCTATGGGAATTTAACATAGGGGGAAGGAAGAACATTTATTTATTTACAATACATTATTCATTCACAAAAAAAATTGGTCTCCTTAAAAGGTTGGATTTTTCCTAATTTTTTTAATTAAGGCATTAAGATCAATTTCCAAAAGATGATTTTTTTATTCCTCTTTTTAGTCAACTTTAGCATGGGTATGAATACTTATGAGCAGCACTGTATATAAATAAATAAAATAAATAAATAATTGTACCACTTGATATTAGACATCCTGTTTAGTTTCCATAATACCATTATATTTAACAAAAACATTTCCAGAAATGTATATTGCACTGAAGTGGATATTGTTAAATGTTCTAGGGAAATGGCATTTTGTTTTTTATATTTTTTTTCTGTACATTTTGTGATTAGATATATATTTTTAAGTGCCTTTATACTAAAAATAGAACTATATTTACATTGTTCTGTGTTGTTCTGATGACAGAGGTTTGGACTGATTTGTATTGTTTTGAAGCTGTATCTTTAGAGCTTCACATTTGCTTAATTGAATTAGGTTTCCACATGTTATGACTTGTGAATGTGACTTTTTATCATTATGCACGCTTATTGAGGTTGTGAATTTATTCGTATAAACATCCCTGGCTGACATACTGCAACAAGCACTCTGAATTTAACTTTTTCAAGTCCTCAAACGACTTTGTGTTGAACAGAATGAACATCTTGAGGCAATATGGTTTTCTATTATAAAGCAGCATAGGCTCGCCCCTAGATTTTTACCAGAGGTTGTGGGTGTCACTTGCCCAAAACATTAATATTCCACAGGCACATAATTCGGTTTAAACTGTGACCTGTGGTTCAAGGAAATCAGTAAGTCATGCTCTTCTTTGCAGCCTTGCAGTTTTTTTTTGCAGTCAGACATTGTGCAAAACTGAACGTCAAGTCAGTTGAATATGTGAACTAGATTTCGGTATTCTAGCGCTTCTAATTTTATGCTGAAGGGGTGCATGAGTGCACGTCACAAAACCCCCAGGTAATGGGCATTATACGTGGTTGCCTACATTGCATGTGCAGGGCTGCCATTGCCGGTCAGAGTAAAAAAAAATACATTAACAACTTTAATGTAATTAATTCCCCTGACAAAAGTTTTCACTTGTTACAATGAGAAGGATCGGTGGAGATAGTAACCTGAGAGACATTGAGGAGACCGTAATGAGAACACTTCTTAAGATTTAAAGGTATGCACCACAGAAATGTGAGAAGAATGTTAGAGAGGAAGTACTTTGGGACTTGGGTAATTTGGATTTAGTGTTTAAAATTCTATTGAATTTACATAAACTGTGATCCTGAAGTTTGGCTCCCTTCGCTTCATTAGTTTTCTACAAGTGATGACTACAGAGAGGTGGTTTGGCAAGATAGCTGTGTGTGTGTGTGTGTGTGTGTGTGTGTGTGTGTGTGTGTGTTTATTCCTTTGATTTCTTTTTTTTTTTGAGAATTGCTTTTATTCAACTTAACTAAATGTAAACACATTCTGACAGTATTCAATCTGGCCCATGAAATCATAGCACAGACAGCACTAATGAAAGTACTCAATAATGCTGATTAAAGAAAAATATCAGGCGGATACGGTTGCTTAGTCACTTCAGGTTGTATCTCGAAATCAATGGCTATGTTGTTGCCATTTAGCATTTGTGAATCTGAAGGGGTCAAGCCATGAAGAGCCCCCGAATGTCTCAACTCCTAGGCCTCTAATATTCAGGGGTAACTTAAGGAGGAAGACATATACTGCCAGTAACATATGAGTTTTGACTTAGTGAAAACACTAGCACCTTGTTCATCACTCTGAAACCTAACCATCAGTTAAATGTTTTGTTAGCTTCAGGGTTCAAAATTAACTTCTTGTCCACCAAATAGCTAGTGAATGTTCAAATGTTACCAGCCCCTCAATAGATCACAATTGTTTTTGGCTGGTGAATGAAGCAAATCTACCAGCCACTTGCATATTTTACCAGCATTTGGCTGGTAAATGTTACAAATTTTGAACCCTGGTTAGTTTTCTAAATTGTACTGATCCCATCCGAGTGGTTTCTTTGAGTGCAAATGTGTACCTTTTCTATCTAAGGCTGCAAGCAGACACTGTGAAAAATGAATAGGTCGGTTTGTGAAAAATCAAAACACATCGCTCCTGAACCAACTGCAATCAGACTCTCCTGCTCATCTCCTCAGAGGCATGTGAAAGGGGTTCTCTCTATATGACAGGGTGAAACTGTTCTACAGGGGGCTGTGGTGCACTGCACACAGAGCCAATACCAACACTGGCACAGTCAGCTCTGTGTCATCGTATAAATCAGAAGTCCTGGCCACAGGTGGTCCATAGATCACACAGTCACACCATGGTGTCAGGCAGAAACTGCGGATGTGCACACCACATGCCTTGACTCCAAAAGAGAAAATCAATCACCCAGTGTCGGGGCTGCCAGCACCACCTCCACTTAGCCCTAGTGCCCACTACGCTGTGCCACCTACACCATATTAACAGCAGTAGGGACAGGGCCTCTCTCTGCCTCCACTGCACTGCCAATCAGCACCCATGGTTCCTTAGCCCACAGAGTCAACGCAAATCAATCCAGTGAGTTTTTGAGTGATTTCTAAACAATGTTGAACCCTGAGCTAAAGAGATCTGGCTTAAAGAAAGGATTGGCAGAAGCAGAATGCATTCAGTTGTTTGAGCTGTATGGCTGGGAGCTATGAAATCAATTCATTGCAGAACAGAGAGACTGAGCCTGATGGGCCACAATTAAAAGAGCATGTAGTGTGAAGATTTTCCACACACATTTAAGAAAATGCATCGTCAATAAATCGATGCAGACGGAGCGAAACTAAAGGGGGTCTAATCATGTTTCCGTCCAATGTGGAGTCTGTCTTGGACATCTAGGGAAACGTTATGCTTTCTTATTGAATTAATGTGTAAGTTGTTCCGTTTCTTGAATCGTGATGGGCATTTCTTCCCCTGTGACCTCATCTTCAAACACTAGACTGAGAGAGTTCTACTCAGTTGAACATGAAGCACATCTGCACTTTAATCAAGCCATTATTGAGCTTGTACAGTGTAAAAAGAGAAGAGAAAGTTGACATTGGATTAATGAATAATGGTGTTTTGATTTTGCAGTCAGCAAAAGGAAGGGACTTGTCTTCAGGTCTAATGAGCTGTCACACATCTCAAGGTGGTTTCACAATCAATACATATTGATAAGTGTTTCACAATCCAGTCCTTGAGCACCTCTGTACAGTACTTAACGTCATGAGAAGTGAGTCTTGCACACTGGATTCAGTTCATCGTTTTTTACTGCTCAACCAATTACCCTTATGTTCAATCATTTAAAAAAAACAAGAAAGAAAAACATGTTGTAATTTTTCTTCACAAAATATTTAGTTATGGCAAAAAGACTATTCTGCAAATTATTGGTACATGACTTTTTCCCTTTTCTCAAGCCTCAGTTCAGCATCTAAATATCTAGTAATCATGTGAGCACCATTCATGGCTATGTGCCAGAATGGGACAAAAATGGGAAATAATTAATGCTCAATATACCATCATTTAGAGCGCATGGCTTTTTTTAAACAGTCATAATTGAATATTACATTACACTATTTTATAATATATCAGGACAAGGATGCTAGGGCTTCTGAAAATTCAATAATTAACATATAGAATCTTTAAAAAAAAAACACCACCTTTGACCTGGGCGATTCTCTATGACCTTACGATAACATTGCATGTCCACTGTGTCTCTGTGTGTGGGTCTCACCTGTATGAGGCGTCCCTGCTCCGTCTGCAGTGTGTTGAGGTCTTGCCCCAGGCTGCCCTGCCCCCTGCGTAAGGATTCATAGTCCATTTTCAGTTGCCCCGCGTGGGCTGACAGCTTGGCCACCTCCTCAGCCAGACTGACAAGAAGAGCCCGATCCTGGCCTTTCACGGACTTCAGGTCAGAGTCGTGGTCGGTTAGTGAGTGGAGGAGTGACGTCTGCACACCCTCCAGGCGCAAAAAGTTACTGTTGTAGTCGGGACAGTTTGGGTCGATGAAGATGTTGATACGAGAGCCATCGCCTCTCTCAACGGTGACCAGGGCATTGGCTTCATCCTGATTGGTCGAGATGTGGGGTAGGCCATCAGACATTGGTGGGGCTTGGTAGTGATTCATAAAAAGGATGGTGCCAGTTACAGTGACAGCCAGCAAAACAGCCACAAAGAGCAGGATAGTGCAGAGCAGGTAGCTGCAGCTCATCCTCTGTAAGTAGGAAGGAAAGAGGGAAGGAAGAAGGAAGGGAAGAAAATAAGGAAGGAAAGAAGAAAAAAGGTAGGTGTTAGAACACAGTTGCTAGAACACCAAAGGTTATGGCAAAAAACCTGCCTTATTCAAAAAGAAATGAGTTTCATCCATCATTGGGGATATGTTGAATGCCAAGGGGGGTCAGTACTCGGCAATATAAACATATTCACATCTGTCCAAATGTAGTTTTGAATGATTTATGCGGCAACATAATGTGGATTCCTGCCAGTGCTCTCTCAAAATTCTCTAAAACTCCCTGTATGTCATCAGAATGGTGCAGCAGAGGGAGGAGACACCTCTAGTCAAGGCACTGATGTACCATCTTTCCATGTCAGAGACAGGAAAGAAAACTATACAAACCTGAAACAATAGTAGCCAGAAAGAGAAAGTAAAACAAAAGAGACTCAGACAGTCTATATAGTTTAAATGAATCAACAGAGAGTCGAATCCTCTTAGAGGGGAAAAAAAGGCAGACCTCTACCAGTAACACGGTCTCCATTAACTGGACAATACTGTAAAGACCTTTCCAACTTTTATGATCTGGCTCCCTTTTCCCACTCAGGTCAAAAGAACTAGCAATGGATAGGAGAGAGCATTATGGCCCCCCTATGCATGATTAACAATGCCTGGCTCCCCCATATCTTCCTCCAAATGAATCAACAACTGATCTCTTACCGATCTTTTTTTTCTGTACTGGAGAATGTTTTTCTGTGAAAATATGTGGGCAGGTGTGTGGAAGTGTGCGTTTGTTGCTGTATGTGCAACTGTGAGTGAGTGCAAGCTCATTAATATGTAAATTGGCTGCACAAGCACACTGAAGCACAGTAATAGACAGCTAATGGTCTGCTTTACAATGGAGGTTTATGGTTTCTTTAAGGTGGAGAAAATCAATTGTGTTGTCCACGAAAAACTCTTATCCAATGTGTTTGCCCACAGTAAAGAAGTTGTAACTCCCCCAACAACTTGTCCATGCAGGGGTCAAAATATGGGATCACTGTGTTGTTCCCAATTATTAGCCCACATAGTATTGAGGTCTGAGGATGATTTATTACATGGGCCTTAATTGTAACCTTCCTTTGTCCAATCATGAGCCAACGTAAATGCCCACAAAAGGGGTTTATATGGAGCCTGAGGATGGTTTTCTCACATGGGCCCCATTTGTAACCCCCTGGCTTTATTTACAACTCACATGGGCAGATCCATATGGGGCCTGGAGCCACAGAGCACATTTTTCAAGGCCTGGTGAGTCCCTGCTGGAATCTTATGCTTCACAAAAGAAGATTTTAGCTGAAATTTAAAAAAATCTAACACACAACACAAACAACAAGAAAGCACGGACTCTGGGAATAACGCAATATATGCATTCGGTAGATTATTGCATTTAAAAAAAGAAATTGATCTGGGTAATACCTGAGAAGAGAAGCTGCCTTACCAATCTACACAAAAATACATGATTCCTTTATTCTGGAGGGGAACAAACCCATTTTTGAGAGGGTGATTGGAAAAGGACTACTTTCATCACATATTACATGTATTGTTGATTTCTTTTCTATTTTTACTCCTGTAATTTAAAAATATATTGGGTTGGATCTACTAAGTACATTGATTAAACTAATGCATTATTGTTTTTCTGCAGGGGCAAACTTTACTGTGGCCACTGTTTTCTATGGAAGCACTGTCACTGCAATCTGCCTGTAGGCTCTATTTATCCAAATGGGTCGGAAACTGTGCATGCATGCATACACACATTTTTTTTCACACAGCCCTTTTTTGCCAAATGACAGGCAAGCACCATGCACATATTGCAAATGGAAAAATTGGATTACTTTGTCAGAACCTTCCCACTTCTTCCTGTTTTTTTCCCCACCACAAATACATCATCACAGAAAAGAGCTCCAGGGAAGTATTGCTGAATGTAAAAAAATACATTTTTAACATCTAACTTAAGATGTAGACCCAGACTGCATGATGAAATTTCTCTCTGCATGTCAAAAAGTGTTTTTAGTTTTTCCCCTCTCCGTTTGTTCGAGTGTATGTGCAGTTAAGTGATACGCTATGACTGGGCTTGGCTGTGGCAGGGTGTCTGTGCTGTACATAATGTGTATAATGGCCTCTCGCGGCAGAATGGCTGCAGTGTAACATCAGAACAGTTTCTCTGAGCTCCATCGCCAGCGGGCCAAGACATCAGTGGAAACCATCATGGGCACTGCACTAAATATTCATTGCTAGCATACTGATTGTTAACTTAACACAGAGAAGATATACGGTGGCACCTGTTATGCCGAGAGCGACACACACACAGAGCTGACGGATACCTACACACATACACATACAGCAGCAGTGAATGTAATGAAACCTTTCGCAGATGTACCATGTACAGGAACATAATGATGTTCACAGATGTGAACCTCTTAAAGCACAACATATGAAGTAGTTTCTGATAGTTTAAGGCAGGGGTCTTCAATGTTTTTTAAGCCAAGGACCCCTTAACTGATAGAGAGATCAGGGACGTCCTACTACATATATTGTATAAAATGGAAGTTGCATATTAATCTGGTCCTACAATAACTTTTAGGGCAGCCTAAAGCATTTATAGATACCTTTTTTTCGCATTGAATACTAAGCTATATAAATAGCCTAATAATTGTTGCCATGATTTTATAAGTCATGTTTTAATGTTAAACACACATGTGGAACAGTCAATCCTTTGGGATGAACTGTATCTGTGGATGGCTACCTTACATTACCTATTGGCCAGTAAGCCTATCATCAGTGGGGATTTATATTTGCTAATAATATGTTGGACAACTAGCCTACTGCTCCAAATAAGTGACAAAATAATGCCAACGTGTTCCTATTTACATGTTGTGATTTGTACAGTCACAGCGTGTACAAATAGCAAGGTCACATGAGACACAGCCATCTTCTAACCGTATACAAACTCGGAACTATATTCTCAGAAAGGCGAAGCACTGCTACTTCTGCTACTTGGGCGGAGTGATTTGCTCGCAGCACCTGAAGCCCTGTGGTGAGGAGCAGAGAGTTCGCCTGGAGTTCTCTCAGAGTTGGAGTGATAGCGTCAACAATTACTAGATAGTAAAAGCATAGTGACCTTGTTATTTGTACACCCTGTGACTATACAAATTACAACATGTAAACAGGAACATGTTGCCGTTATTTTGTCACTTATCTGGAGCAGTAGGTTAGTTGGAACTGGTTCTGTGCTAGGCTTAGCTAGCGCTGGGGGCGTCAGACAGAGTTACAACTCGCACAGAGATGAGAAGGGTATGTATGGACTTGTCTAACTCTGGGGGTTACTGTGAATAAGCTGAAGTCCCAATAAGTCGGCGTGTTCCTTTAAGACTTTTACAATTTTGAAAAGACTTTCAAGAATTAACAATAATTTGGAGGCCCCCCTGCAGTGACTCTGAGGACCCCCTAGGGGTCCCGGTCCCCTGATGAAGATTCCTGGTTTAAGGTACAAATTTGTACCAATAACGCAGCCTAAAATGAAGATAACTAAAGTCAGTTAAGGTAGCTCATTGATTGTGGGGGCGCTGGGGAAAATGCACACAGCTAAAATACTGTCTATGGGTAGGGGCACTAAAAATGGACTTGCAAGAAAAGGTCCCACTGACCCAGCAACAAGCTTGGTTCAATTCTTTTTTGAGGTCAGGCTGACATCAGAGGGAATGACTTGAAGAAAAAAAAAGGTCAAGGACAATGACAAGTGGAGTTTTAGCTGCTACCATATTAGTTTTTTTCAATGGTCACAAAAAAAAAAAAAAAAAAAAAAAAAAAAAAAAGGCAACCTGCTTCATGTCCCAACAGAATACACAATACTTCAATTCAGTTCAAGAGTCGCAGTCGGGTAATGACAGTGAGAATGGTTGCGCAGGCAGCCTCTTAACACTGGAAAAACATTTTTTTGTAAATGAGTCTCAATCTCACAGCAGGAGCCCTTTCTGTAATTAGTGGCTGACTTTCAGATCCTCTCCTGCCTCTACTCATGCCACACCATGGGATTTGAGAGGACAACAGGGGAATAGTGATGGATAGATAGAAAAGGAGAGGCAAAGAATGAATTCTTCTCTATTTAAATGATGTTGTCCTCCCACGCAGGAACATTGGCAGACAGTTCTTGGACAAAAGGATTTGTCTGCTCATTAGTTAAGCAGGAAACCGGCAGTCTTGCAAGATCTCTCCCTTGCTGTCCTTCTTCCCTTCAAACACAAATATACACATATATGCTGTCACTGATACACAGGAAGCATTTCACATTGATGCAACCAACTATTTCATTCACCTGCAGCTTGAATACGATTTTCACATCACTATTCAATGCACACTGTAGCTTCCTTCAACATTCTGCCATGCAATCAAGCTCCTTTTCCTGTTTCAGCCATGATCACTCGCCGAGTTTAAAGAATCTGCAGAGCCTAATCCTGTCTAATGCTTGTGCATTTTGTGTACTTGAGCGGAGGTTGTGCCATCGCTGCTGTGCGGTGGCAAAATGTAATGTGTAATAATCCTTCACACTGCCATCACCAAAGCAGGGAGAAAGCGGATTGTGATGAAAATCGTCGTCAAGGATACCAAATCCCCTCCACAGGTGAGAAAATTACTATTCATAGTGTGCCAAGGTTTTTACTGGAAGGTGGTGGAATATATAATTACAAAAAGACAAACGGTATAACTGTAGCAATGGAGGGAATTTGTATACAGGACATTGCTTTTTATCAATTTCACTCTTCCACTTTTGTTCAATGTTTGCTGGAACCTATACCAACCTACAACATCCAGTTTGACAGTTGTTTCAATAACAAAAAGAAAAGTAGATTCATCGAATAGATGAGCGACAGAAAAATGATCAGTGACAATTTGTTCAATCAATTAATCAACAAGCGAAAATGACAAAAATGCCATGGTTGTAGCTTCTAAGATGTGAATGTTTGTTGGGTGTCTCAGTCGCTTATGATATTAAATTGACTATCTTTGGGCTTTGGTCAGATCAAATAAGCAATTAGAAGATGTCACCTTGGGCTCTGGACTATTATGATATCATACAATTAAATGCACAAATAATCAGCAGATTAATTAAATAGTACAAATTGTTGTTAGTTGCAAATGGTGAAGAAGTTGATTCACAGTATTCTCAGTCAGAGAAAAGGATATAAAAAAATAAACTGTTGAAATGGTTTTCAACAGTATGACGTATTAATTACACTAAAGCCCCTAATCACTAATTCTGTAATTCTGATATAACCCATAAAACAAAAGCGTGTGTTGGTGTCTGCGTGCATGTGTATTTGCCTGCGTGTGCATGTACACAGTACGTTGTAGTGACAGGGCCTTACCTTGGCCGGGGTCTCCCTGGCAGTTTCTGAGTCTGACCAGCGATGTTTGAGCTGGGAGGAGCTGGGCACACACTCACAGAACGTCTGCATGAGACAAACAGACAGGGCCACCAGTGTTGACGTTTGTTCATGTCACATGTGCAATCAAGCATGCAAGCACATGCGCAAAAACACAAACACAAACACACAGACACACACACACACGCACAAATACACACAGAGAGACAAAGGTTTTGTATCTGTATTTAAATAACATAAAAATCTGAATAGTGGGTGCAGCACATTTTCTATGCCAAAGCCCTCAAATCTAATATTTAAATCATTGTTAAGAGATAAATGACGCTGGTTCTGATAAAACTACCACCTACACACATAACTTCCCACTCCCACAGACAAATCTGAACATGCATCTGTACATCTCAAAGGTATCACTGAATTCAAGTTTATGACAGGCTCAGTGAGTCTTCTGAGGGATGGCTTTGCAAGATCCTCAGAACACAGAGTTTTGTCCTGCACCAAATACAAAAGAAATAAAAAAGGAAAAGGAAATTTTCATTGCATGTGAGTGGGTACAGCATGTGCAAGCATTCACATATGAAGGTGAATGTAGGAGTGTGTATACAATATCTGTAATAATTACATGCTTTAGTATATGTGTCTTTTGTGCCTGTATGCATCTGGGAGTAGTTCGAGCCACTGCACAGATAAAAGCGGAGTAATTATGAAAGTGGAGGCTTTCTAACTGCTCCATGAGAGCACGTCGTTCCGTGACCGTAAAGCCCGCTGCTTCCACGGTGGAATTGCTCAATTAGCCTGGGACAATAACACCGACACAAACACACACACGTGGGCACACATGCAGACACAAATGCCTACTTAAGAACGGATGCAGCAAACATTAGCAATTAATGTATCAGAATGTGTTCTCTATCCAAGCGTAGTGTTATAAAATTGTCTGTGTGTGAATGTACGTGACTGAGACTAAATCTGCTCTTTACCCGATGATACCATCAACAGGATCATGCTCATTTTCAGGTTCATATTTGTATTTGGGTTTCTACTAGACCATGTTTACATTCTTTCATGTTCTGTCGGAATATACCCATATTCTTCACCAGACCGGTCAAGACCACAACTGCAGGGACTTGACTCATTTCCAATTTGAAATTTGTAACTTCTTCTCGCCGCCCCCTTAACATGCACTCCCAAGAAAGTGAATGCGGGAGACAGGAGAAGCTCTGGCTGTCTGGCACTGGTCTGGTCTTTGTCTTGACTCGGTCTCGCCATGCCTTGGTCTTGACTTGAGATGCATTTTTAAACCAAGTTTAAACAGGGTCTAACAATGGCTTGGTTAACAATTCAGCAAACCTTGCCTACTTTCACATTCAGCAGACATAGAGTAGCGTTCATTTGGGGTCATGTTTATGTACCTGACACAATGAAGGTTCAATATTCACTCTCTGTTTACCGCTGTTTCAGTCTCCAACAACGCTTGAGAAAAATATCTGGCTTTTTAGCCGTAATCGCTCAGCTTTCATCAGTGGCCACTTTTGTCTGATAGCCATTTGTTGCTGGCAGGTGAGTTTATCAGAGCTTTTTTATGTGGAAACAACTGCCTACGGGGGGCTAATGAGAGCAGCTTAGACACAGCTACACAATAATTGCGTAGGCCTTAACAAAAAATGTGAGTTTAAAGAGGCTTAAAAGCTCCTTGGAGCTGTAGAGTTGGGTGGTAATTCTCTCTGATTTCAGCAGGTGTGAGTGGCCCTTTCACAGTGGAGTCATGTGAATCAATGTTAATATCAAAAATATAACAGGTTTAACTACAGACGTGCATGTGTATGTGTGTGTACACGCATGCAGTTGTGTAGCAGTGTTTGTGTACGTTTTGGCAGTTGTCACTGAGTGGGAACAGCTGTGTACGCAGCTCACACAGACATGGTTATGATGGCTGACCAATAGTTCACCTCTTTGCTCTAAGCATTCTTTTCCTATGTGTATGACAGCAAGAGAGGAGGAAAAAAAGAAGGCAGCAATAGAGAAACAAGTAAAGGCGGGAATGAGAACGAGATGGAGGGAGATTTGGGAGAGATGTGCTGAATTCTAATGAGCAGCCTTAGGGTCAGCGATAGAAATCTGTCTGTTCTGCCAAAAACATCGCAGTGGTCTGTGCTTGCAGTATACAGAGGAGCTACAGAGCTCCCATTACTAAATAAACACAGACTCTCCAGTGATACGGCTTACAAACTAAGAAGTCAGCTACACAGTAAAGTAAATTAGAATTAATTTGTATGTTACCACAAATAAAAAATAGGTGTTAGCATTTTATGCTGTTGCCAAATTCACAGGTGCGTGTGTGCACCAATACAGATGTTGACTTTAGCAAGGTGTGTTTAAACCTCACTGCTCACTAAGCCGATGAAGTGGAAGAGGCTTTGCATATAATAACTTGTGGGCTTACTAATCATTTAACGGGACTTGCATACTGCTAAATGAAGGGACTGAGACTGACAGAATAATGGAAAAAAGGGGGAGCAGAATAAAGAGCACAAGGGCATTATGTGCACAGTTCAGGAGATTATCTTTCAAAGTATATATTGTCTGATATGGTCTGTAGATATTGCAACGCCTTCTCAAAAGGCACTAAGAAAGAGAAGGGTTAACAGTGAATGAATGAATAGAACTGTGACATCCTGACAGAATAAGTGCTGAGGATTTCCCGCCTGCCATTGGAAATCAAGAAGCCATTCAGATAAACGATGAAACATCTTTAAATTCACAGCAAGTCACAACAAGGCTTCATGTTCCTCTGAGGTTGCATTGAAATTACTCAACACAGACCAGAGGTGCTTTGTATAAATCCAACCTATCCCTTTGAAATGCATTTATATAATACAATGATTCTAAGTTCTTGGATAACCCAAATCAAGGACTACAGAGCAAATAAAGATGCTGCTTTTTAGAAGTGTTAATATTCATTGAATTTGACAGTTCAAGTTTTTTTTTTTGAGGATTCAGTCTCTTGTACATTATTCATGAACTACTATATAATGACCCAATAAATCTTAAACTAACGACGCATTGCGTCATTAGTTTTTTTTAGTCAGTGTCTACTTGTAAGTTGAGTCGGAGGGTGTGCTATTTTACTTGCGGAGACACAAAGATAGTTCCCAATATGAAGTGTATGTCATCAGGAAGTAATAATTTGTTATTGGTAATGTGCTATTTAAGCAGCTGATCTGGAATGATTTGACTCAAAAGACATTTAGAAATGAGATCTAGAAACTCATTAGATACTGGATCATTGACATAAAGCTTAAGTAACTTGTGATTATCATTATCTACAATCCTTAATTCAGAGTTATTCAAGAGCTACTTATTTGCTGCGTATTGATTTGCAGTTAGTCCCTTGGTGTCTTTTTACTTGAAAATTACACAAGATGTTGTGTAACTCATTGGAAAGTTACTGCTCAACAATTTAGCCAAGAGAGAAAAATGAAAGGTTTAAAAATGAGTGTTTGTCTCACACACACACACACACACACACACACACACACACACACACACACACACACACACACACACACACACACACACACACACACACACACACACACACACACACACACACACACACACACACACACACACACACACACACACACACACACACACACACACACACACACACACACACACACACACACACACACACACACACACACACACACACACACACACACACACACACACACACACACACACACACACACACACACACGGAGGATAAAGGACTGGAGACCTTCATGGCGTCCAATATAATCTATTAAACCCAACACACAAGTTGTTAGAAATAAAAATCGTCTAGAAATCATCTTTGTACATCCGATGTACAATTGGTGGAGCGACCTCCGTCTCAAGCACTTAAAGCATAGCTGTTTTGTTCCTATTTCAGGAAAAATATTATGAATACCGAACTATGTTGCAAAAGAGCACTTATATGGTAAGGTGTGGAGGTTGGATGGTCAATGGGATTGGTGGACTGTTGCTTTCAACACTAATAGTCCAGGTTTGTCATTTACCCATCATCATAACATTCCCCGAACCTTTAGTAAAAAAAGCTAAGAAGTTTACAGATGAATGTAATTTGCAGTAGATATGGTTTGAAAAAACCTGCATTAAACTGATAAAACAGACATTTAGGACCACAAAATAATAATAATATCACCTTCCCCACCTCCTTCATAAAAGCTAAATGGAATTCAACCGCCAACAGGGGACTGTTGCATGGACTGCTGAATAGGATAAGAGAGGTGTTTACCTTGCCAGCACCTATATTCTATTCTGCAAACTACAGAGATTTGGGTCTGGATATTTTAGAGGACACTGTCATAGTGGATGTGATGGGTGGCATAGCAGCTTTTACAGACTTCAAAGTGACTATTCCCTGTACAGCTGATGGCCGATGACAGTCCTGGACACTTTTCTGCATTACTTTGCCACTGGCACATAAATAATGGTTATACCGGGTACCAGGAGGGACCCTGCTGTGATTTGGTAGCATTACTAAGTATATGAGGCAATATGAGACCTCCTAAAATGACAGATCAGTCATTGGTGTATTTTTCAAGCCTTTGTTTTATGTAAAGCACTTTGAATTGCCCGGTTGCTGAAATGTGCTATACAAATAAAGCTGCCTTGCCTTGGGTTCAAATTATATTCATACTTACTTTTAAGTTGATTTCTGGCTTAATGTAGTGTATAACTAAGAGCTGTCCATGAGCTGGCTTTTTTGTCCAGTTCTAAATTCATTAAATATCTTCTTCTTTGCAGATTGGCTGCATCTGCTCGGACTATTTCTATAAACAAACTATTCTTTCAACACACTTTATCAAGACTGCCCTCTCACCAAAAGGTAACAAACACTTCTAAACATGCCACAGTTGGAAACAGACAGTCAATTAAGAGCCCTACGTGGAAGAAAAATGCACTAAGTGAGCTGATGCTTAATGTTTGTCTTGTACAATCAAGGATCCTATTGTTATGAATACAGAGTTCTGTGTTAAATAATCTAAACATCCAAGTATACATGCAGGATGCGGCTCCGTTTCTGCTATGACCTCAGCTCCATTGGCTGAAATAGCTCAATGAAAAATACTTTGTGCTTTTTTTGGCGTATATGAATCTGCTGTGTCCTCGAGTAAAACATAAACTGAGTAAATTCACAAAACACAATCAACTGCATCAGCAAAAACGGATGCATGCAAACACTGAGAGAAATGCTCTTCACCTTCAAAATAAGACAGCATGCAGAGAAAGAAGAGCCAGAGAGGCCTGCGGGAGACCAGGGAGATGAGTTCAATCCTAAGAGACAAATCACCCGCTCTACCCTCCACTGCTTGTCCTTGGCGCTCGCACTGCAATCGGCCACACACAGGGAGTGAGTCTGTCACCCACTGTCCCTGAGGCGCACGCACACACCAGAATGCAAAAACATATCACCGCAGACTCTATTATAAAGCACACAATCACTGGGAGGTCAGAATGGCTGCTTTGTGAGCGTGAAGTGAAACGGCAAGATTGAAAGAGGGCTTTCAATTTCATATGGGTGTTGTGGTTTACATTGTTACCTCTCTTCTCTCAGGACACAGATGATCTGAGACGTATGCTCCCTTATCTGCCAGTTAATTTAATAAGAGCCTAAATACATGTTTGGACAAGCTCCACACATGTAAAAGCTCAACAACGCCATATCTATGTATTTCTGGTAATTATTACAACTATGTTTTTTTTTTAATTGCCTTTTCCCTGCCTTCCCCAACCATTATTCCTATCATTTCTTGTGGAGTTTTTCTCTGTCGTCATAGAGAGCATGTGGTTGAACTGTTGATTCTGTGGGCTTGTATGGCTCATTGAGATATTGAATGTGAGATTTTGGGCTGTACAAAAATTTGAAGATGCAGGATTTGGGTATGACTGCATAAATGTGTTCAAAATTGGGTATAAAAATGCAAAAGCAGCACTTGTGTGACAGTAAAATAATTCTTATTGCACTGCAAGGGTCCTTAAGAGAATGGCCACCTTGCTGCAAATGCTGCTTCAACACACAAATACAGAGAAATCGTTGTTAAAAGGAACACGCTCAATCTTACATGAAATAGCAAGGAGGCAATTATGATGCAATACGCTTTACCTTTGTCAGGAATAATCAAAATGATTCTCATCAAGGACACCTCACATTTTAGCTTCACAGGCTTACATCTCTTTCTTCCTTCTTTCCAGTCCCCACTTCAATTTCTCTTTTTGAAATTGCAGGCCACTTAACAGTCCTGATTGCAGTTGCAAGCAGAGTTGAGTGCACCAGCACAATCACGCATGCACAAGATGCACACACACACACACACACACACACACACACACACACACACACACACACACACACACACACACACACACACACACACACACACACACACACACACACACACACACACACACACACACACACACACACACACACACACACACACACACACACACACACACACACACACACACACACACACACAAAGACAAGATGAATCTCTGCCCCTCAGCCGTGCTATTTTAATAGCAGTGGTGATAAGAAGGCAGACACTTCTAACAGGGAGAAATGAAAAGCCTCCTCTCATAATGTATACATTTGCATACATCGCTATGTGCAAACCGTACATGCACTCATAAATAATACATGCATGTTATGGATACTGGTGTCTACACTTCATAGTAACGCTACCTTGCAGATGCAGAATGACTAATGGTTGAAGCGAAGCATGAAAGGGTGGCCTTACACGTGTGCGCATTTATCGGTCTGTCTCTTTGTTTCAATCCATCCCTTTGTGTATGTCTGTGACTGTGTCCATACGCATGGGATACCCTGAATCTTGACAGTTTGACCTTGGCAAAGAGATCATATTTTTATGCTGATGGTGATGGTTTTGCTCCTTTATTTGCTCCTTTACGCACACGGTTTGTGGATCTGTGTGGTACTTCATTAATGTGAAAAACTGCAGGTATTTTTATTAGTATGTGTGTATGTGTGTGTGTGTGTGTGTGTGTGTGTGCGCACACACATGTGAGGCACTGTGTGACTAAAGAATGCTGGTTGAGTGCTATCGGGTGGTAAGTGCTGCGTGTTCATTCTCTCCCCGAGGGGAGGTCGTGCTGCAGTGGATATTGGTCTTCTAAGGTCACGGGTTTATATAGGAAATCAACTTTCCGATGGTGCACCCAAGTTATGGTATTACCAACAAACAGAACAGTTCCCTGAACCTGTCAAGTGCAATCTCTCACCTCTCTATCCTTTCTATGCTGAGGAAGATTGAGCATGAAATAGAAAATGAAGATGAATAAATAAACAGATGTGTACTCGCTCCCTACGCAGCAGGGTAAAAAGACTCAAAAAAGGTCCCGTTTATCTAGTTAATGGAGTCGGTCCTCCCCCAAATAACGCCCATGTTCATGCAGCAATTACCAGTCATATTTACGTTTATAGTGACGCCGCAGTCTAGTGTCATAAATTATGACAAAGCAGCAAAGCAGATAGTAAGGTGACACTGCCGAATTCCGCATGAGGAGGCAGGTTGGGGTGGCGGATGGGTCAAACAAACACAGGACTTTCACCCAGGAAAACGAGGTTTGTGTCCTGTTTGAAAGTAAAATTAAACTGTGAGGTTTTTTAACTTTACGAAACAGAGCTATGTCAAGTTCTGCGTCACATGCGTAACCAGAAGTGTAGTAACATCTGAATTTAACCAAAACCACAACCTTAATTATAAACTTAAAGCTATAGTGTGTAGTTCCTGTCACCCCCATGAGGAATTCCCATTAATGACAACAACACTGTCAGCAGGTCCACATGATACAAGCCTTCCGTGATCGCGCGCAAGCAAACTATCCCTCCTCCACACAGTTGCTTGTAGCCAAAGAGGACACAGAGGATTAAAAAAACATGATGGGCTCTTCAGAAAAGGTAATTATCTTCACTCGAGCTTCTGCGCAGGAAAGTCACCGGACGACAAAATCTTCTGAACATAGCCTGAGAATTACAGAGAGTTGTGTGGAGCTGATAGTCTTAGTTAGCTTTGTAACAACTCATTTGGCGATGGCTTGAATGTAACGGACGTTCATCAATATAAAAAAGTTCTAAAACTAGCACTAAAGCTTTAACTTAGTTTTGGTGGGTCATATTTCCTGCCATCGGTAGGGGCACTAATTCATGAAACGCTCCTGTGGGTCTTATTAGAGGGTAGAATTACACTACCTATAATGTGGTATGGTTTGGAGGACTTGTTGGGTCAATGAGGAACCAATGTTTTTCCCCTTAAGTCCTAAACCTGACTTCCTATCCTTAAAAGTGAATGTGGCAGTATTTTTTCTGTCTGGAGTCTAGTAAGCATGGCAACAGTGTAGTGCTACTACTTGCGGGAAGTCATTTTCAGCAGGGGGTGCGGGGTGCTGTGGGGGGGGCGCAGAACGACTCTACCTCTGCCCCCCCCCCCCTCCCCTCCCCTCCATGAAGTAGGTTACATACGGTGAGAACTAAGTGGGCACTAAATCACAAGCCAATCACTACTGATCAAAAGACTCCTTTGCAGCGGACCGGGTTTAAATCCGACCTGCGGCCCTTTGCTGCGTGTCATTCCCTCTCTCTCTCCCCCTTTCCTGTCTATGCACTGTCACTATCGAATAAAAAATAATAAAAAAAAAAGATTAATGACTAGTCCAGCTGAGCAGGCATCAAGTATGCCTTTTCGAGGTTCAATAAACCAAGTACTGCCATCTGACTCACATCACAAGACAATGTTACAATTAATTAAATCATACCAAAGCGTTGTATGGCTCAAGACTATGGCGATATAGTATTCACTAAAAATCACCCAAGCAGAAAGCACAATAGTAATTCTGAAACGGGATTGACTGAAAATACAACAATGCCATCACACAACACAGCTGAGTGCAGGTTGTAAAATAACAGTCACTTAGTCAGCTGCAACTTCACAAACTGCAAAAGCCAACATATAGGCTACTGCACTTGACAACTGTCTCATACAGGCCTATAGCAGCATCACAAAATTATGATGCAATGCGTCTGATATGCATGGCATTTCAATAAACTAAACAAAATATGTACATTATCGGGTCACACGGTCACAACAGATTATATTAACCTACTCAATTTACAGATAGCATAATAGCTCTTACCTTTAGAACTTCTAATTTCTTGTCTTTTTCTTTGCAAAGTTCAGATCAAATCCTCAAAGTCCAGCTCCCTCAGCAGCTCGCTAAACCCTGCTACACATGTGCTGTGTGTTGGGAGCACTTTACAGGCAACGCAACAAATGTCTCCGGTGGACAGTGAATATAGAATCCACTCCCGTGGTACCGTTTCACCGTTGTGAAGGTGTCGGGTCAGTGCCTCGTTAGTGAGAGAGCGGGTCTTTCTGCCGCCAGCCTCGTCCCCCCTCCGAGATGCTGGACATTTAGCCGCCGATTCTGAAAGGCTAATATCCCTCTGGGTATAACTTCCTCCCGGACGGTCTCTGTAATCGGTCCCCGTAGTGCAGGCTCTTCAGAGATGATGGTACCTGAGGGGCCATTACCTTGTTCTGTAATGCTGATGACCGCCGGCCTCATCTCTGTCTTTTTCCAGAACAACTTCGCTAAAGTTAACGTTAGCCACCGTTAGCTGTGGCTGAGTGTAGCTGGTAGAAGGCAGCGATTCTTCCAAGCTAACGTTGGCTAGCTCCTCGACATCCTCCTCTTCGTCATTCCCAGCTCTTTTTAAAAAGCCTTTTATTCGCGGGACATTTTTATAGCAGCCGCTTTCTCTCCGTTTTTCCCACTCTCACTCGCTGATGCAACCCAATCTGACCGGGGATCAGTTACTAATTAATTCCACTCTTTCAATCTCAACGCGTTCTTAGAAAGCTGATCTTGGATCAGTCCGATGTAAACAATCTGCTCTATGCCCACCCACCTTTATCTTTAGCCAATCTACACAGTGCATGCGGCCTTCTCCCAATCATTACATTAAACAACTTGTATTTTATTCTGATTGGATAATTATCACCATAATGCTTAATGCCCATTGGGTAATACGGGCTTGATCGCAGTTTGCCAACAAGGGGTGCTGCCGCCAACAAGGGGTGCTGCCACCAACAGGGGGTGCTGCAGCTACCCCAGCACCCCTACTTCCCGCGCCTATGAGTGGCACTACTCGTAATCACAAAAGCAATTTTCTCAAAAGGGCCTTCACTATAATGGTGGCATTCTAAATTGATGCAGAGTGGGGGTTTGATCACTGCCTTTTCAAGAGATGGAATCAGCAACAGGGACATGTTTATGAAATAGTGTAAGAAATGATAGTTTTAGCCTCTGTGTGAGTAAATGTTTAGTTTTTAAATCATGCAAATAAAAAGACAGACGAATGTAGAAGACTGCAACTCTTACTAACTTTACATTTACAGTTTATGGTCATCCCCTAGTAATTGGTCAAAACTAATAAAAATAAAGTAAGAAAAGAGATTATAGATAAGACACTGCTACCATCACTGCAATAGAGAAGTAAATAAAAGATGGCTGCAAGCATTGCAACCATTAGGAAAGTAATGGAAAGTCACCTCTGTGGAAACTATTAATGCCAAAAAGAGTGTGAAATTAAGTACTAGGCAGATACACTAGATGCATGTTTGATGTAGAATATATTTCTATTCTCCATCCATCCATCTTCGTCCGCTTATCCGGTGTCGGGTCGCGGGGGGAGCAGCTCCAGCAGGGGACCCCAAACTTCCCTTTCCCGAGCAACATTAACCAGCTCCGACTGGGGGATCCCGAGGCGTTCCCAGGCCAGGTTGGAGATATAATCCCTCCACCTAGTCCTGGGTCTTCCCCGAGGCCTCCTCCCAGCTTCTATTCTATTATTTAAAAAAAAAAACTCACAATAGACTGTTAATAATCTGGCCTGTGTATTTGATGAAAGTGAAGGCACACCGAATTAATGTTCCTGCCAAATTTGGTGTCATTCTGACCTGTGGTTCATGGGTTGCTCAGAAACTGATGGTGAATTTAATGAGTTCTGGTGACAAAAACTTGGTTAATGCAACATTGTAATCTAATGCCATTTAATACTTTATACAGCAAAATTGTAACCTTGCCTAAAGCATCATACTTTAACACTATTGCCCCAAATAAGAATAGAACTGTGACAGCTTTAGTGAAATACAAGAGGAGTATAAGAGGAATATGTAAAACAGAGGTACACTTTATTCTAAAAAAGCTAAGATCTTAAGTACACAGCCTGAATCATCAGGACTCAGGAGCTGACATATATGAGAGCAGAAGCAGTGGCTTGCTCTCTGGCTGTTTGTAAAAGGAACTGCCACAACTGTCATTTTTTCCCATGAATGCAGTACGGCAATGTCAAAGAAAATGTAAACCGAATGAACACTGTGAAGAAGGCAAGAACTAAATCAAGTAGAGTGACTGCATAAATAGACCAGTTGAGTGTGGTTAGCCATTGCTAAACATCAGTCACGCTCTGGAAGTAAGAGACAAGCTTTCACTAGGTTTACCCAAGTGGAATGATACAATAACTCAAACTCACTTCCTTCATGTGTGACAGGTTATCATACCAACTTGACACAATGTGTAGATTAATAAATAATACAGATGTAGGTGTCTTGTATGTTTATGTGCTTCATGTATTTTAATTGTGGCAATGTTTAAAGGTGCTGTAGGTAGGATTGTGAAGATCCAGGACTTAGCCAAAGAATAACAACTTCTCAGTCCCTCCCCCCCCTTTCTGCTGAAGCCCAAACGGTCTTCTAAGCCAGTGGTTCCCAACCTGGGGTCCGGGCACCTCCAGGGGGGGCGGCAAAGATCACAGGGGGGGCGCGAGTCTTTATCTGGTTTGAGGTTGAGGTAAAAAAAAAATGTTTTGCACATGTTAAACAAATTATAATACACTAGAATATCTAATGTATACAAAAGTCTGTATGAAAACTATATATTTTCTTGTATCCTCAATTTTCCTGCCGCCACGGCATCACAATCTTATGAATGAAACATGCCGGAGAAACAGTGCTGATAACTCCTCTGTATCAAAAAAGAAAGAGAGGCTCTATCTCGAGAGTTACCTCAACTTCGTTTTTTTGGGGCGGGGGGCTCAGCTTTTCTTAGACATGAGTAGGGGGGGCGCCAAGGAAAAAAGGTTGGGAACCACTGTTCTAAGCCCCTCGCCCCACCAGGGAGTATGAATGTGTGTGCATGAGCAGTGATTGACACACAGTTAGACACCCCCCCCGGCCATGATTGGAGCATCTGAACAGGGAGCGATGGATTTTTGCAAATCACACTACAGGCTGTAGGTGGTGCCAGAGGAGCCAGATATTTTTATTTTTTATTGCCTGCTTCATATAGTTCTACTGGAACATAGTGGTCAGTTTCAGCAAATATGACAGAAAGTTAGTTTTATAAGTCTTACCTACTGCATCTCTAATGTTTGTTTTCATGACTGTTTAAAAGCCCTTCTAAGGACGGGCATTGGAAATTAGCAATAGCTATAAATGCTGTGCTGCTGCACATTGGAGATTTGTTGCACAAATGTCTATGTCTAAGCATATGTCCCTATTCAAATACACATGGAATTAAATGAAAAAAGTCTGATGATGAAATGAGTCTAAGTGTGAGTTATAGAAATCACACAATAATAGATTCAAGACGGTGACAGATTTGAGTTTTGTGGATTCACAGAGTTGAGTAAAGTTGCAAATGGGAAATCAACGTGCCACCAAACATTTCAAAGCGACAAACTGTTTGTTTCATTTGGACTAATCAATACATTTCCCCAAAACACATGCAAATCCTAACACTATGCCAATTCTACAAGAGTCACAAAGCAACAGTAAGTGATGATGGCAAACATGATTATATGGTAGGGCCAGTCGGAAAACGTGGAAGCTTTAAAATGAATACACGCAACAACTTAATTAATGCAGTCCTGTGCAGACAGTTCCTCTGGAGTTACGCAATTAATCCACTTCATTAGTGTCTAGAGAGACAACAGACAAGAGATGAGAGAGCCAGAGCATGGGGAGAGAGGAATGGGGAGACAGAGAAAGAATAAGAGCCTGCTTTGTTAGTGTTCGAAAGAGACACTTTTCAAGGCAGTAATTATGACGCAGAAAGAATGTAATTATTTTCCCAGAATGCCAGAGGGCTCCGAGTGTCTCCTAATAGTGATGGGTGACAATCTAATAGACCATAGATGTAAGTAGCGCATGGGGCTTAATTGGTATTTAAACGCAAGTAGCTTGTCTGAACACATCCAGGCTCGTTCCTAAACATGTCGGCAGTGCCTCCACCCTGTGATCCCGCCTGGCATGATGTGACAAATTTGATCAGAGAGAAGGGGTGTCGCTGTGCATCTCACACAATCTGACAGCTTGCAGTAATAAGCCTGAGGTATCGTGAGTATTTTAAAACTGTCACGTTTCGCACTTCCCCAGGGATCCTCAAAATGCTTCATACCAAATCCACAATTAAAGGCAGAGACTTAATCTGAATAGAGATTGCCACGGGTGACTTGAGGATGTTTTGTTGCAGAGCGCACCATGTGTCTACACTGTGGGAATGAGTACAATGTAAGAAAACAGTAGATGGCAAGAATCACAGCTGTTTAACTTGACGTTATTCAAGTGAATAACTTTTCCAAATGAATTAACAGTGATTTTTGAAAGATGGTTTTGGCATCTTTGCTTTACAAGATGGTAAATAGTGTAGAGAGGTATCTCAACCTCACACGAGCAAAAGTGACAGAATAAATTATCCCCTGTAAT
>NC_041346.1:23729715-23779715 GCF_004354835.1 Perca flavescens | reverse complement strand
TCAGGGTTTCAATCTCCACCTCTGAAAAGTGCCACTTCTTAGCCGGATTACGTCTCGCCATGTTGTAAATTGTAGGGGCGAGGCCTCAAAACCAAGAATATATTGGGGCGTGATATTTAAATAACGATTGTTTCCAGCCGCTGCATTTATCAATGAACGCTTTATCAATCAATGATTCTTACGCTCCTGTTGGTGTGATACAAATGTTTCATGAATCACACGTGAAGCCTGTCATAAGATGATTTCTGCGCTCATACCTGCGCTGGTTTCTACATTAGGATGATAAATGAGGGCCAGTGATTGGGAATGTTGGCAGCGAGATTCTTACAAAAGAGAGCACAACGCTGGTCAGCCTGACTTTCATTATCAGCCCATTTTTCTAACGTGTCTAAAGAGCTCCCGTTTTGAACCAGTTGTAATTTAGTGGATTCCATTGTATTGCACAGATCCAAGTAAGCAAGTTAGGCGAGTGACTGAACACTGCAGGGTTTGACAGAATATGTTGGCCAAGTCCTTGGGTAAAATAACACAAACATCTGCAGTCAATCACAACAATAAAACTAAGACATTAACAAATTATATTATTGAGTTTAATAAGCACCTTCCGCTGATACAATCTCAACAAAACATTAAAAGCCTGACAACTACTGACACTATTAACTACAGGGGTATTGTGTTAGATTGAATAGTCTTGCACAGGTGGTCATTATGCCTACTGCCTGCATCGATTTACAAATAAATTAGACAAGATGTCAGTAAAGAAAGATATGCCGGCATTTTTACTTACCAAAACTGCCAACTGCCTTATCGATCGTGCTTGTACACTCACATTATCATACTGATTTTTAAACCACACCACAGCTCTAGGGATGGCAATGTCCATCTGTTGGTCAGTCTACCACTTTGGTCCGGACTAAAATATCTCAACAAATGAATTGCAATTAAATTTAGTTCAGACATTTGTGTTCTCATACAGTCAAAACTAATGATATTCCAATCAGTTAGCATGCCAATGGTATACAGTATAGCCTACGTGTATTAGGGAGATTAAGATAAAGAACTAGTCTTATCTAAAGTAAAAGAGGTCAAATTAGATCAATTCCAAATTTTGCTTAACAATTAATTGTCTCAGAAATAATTGCGAAAACAATATAATTGTCTCTTTCAGTCAATTTAAAAAAAGAGAAGCATTTATTAATTACTTTTATAAACAAATGAAAGTTTTGAATGAATCCCAGGATACATCTTTTGGTTCTGTGATCCAGGTAACGTAAGGTTTTGCCAAACAAGGCATTTTTGAAGCGGCAAAAATAGTCATCACTATTGGCAAAACTAAGTTTTCCCCATTTTTGTTGCATGTATAGGGACAAGTGCAAATAACTAACAATTTAAATAATAATAAAATGATCACAGTTATAACAGTCCTCTGGGGAATAAAATGGTGGGTCGTAACGATTGGCTCAACAGTTCGACCAAAGTTCACTTATGTAATTACAATTTGGCTCATCTAAACAAAATCAACAATTGCCATCAACAGTCATACCTTAGCTAATGTTAGTAAGTAATTGCGGTTAAACAAAGAAACGATTAACGATTACGTAAAAATATTGTGATTAGACAACTATGTTAATAATTGTTACAGGCCTAGGTAAAATATATCCATTAAGTTAAATTGTTGCCTGTATATTTTCCCCATTTAGCAAACACTTTTAACACACTTTAAATATGTACCGTTTTACTGTGCTTGCTTTTTCTGTAATGTACTCCATTACATGAAGGGTATGTGAGGGTGCATGTGTTTCAGGTTTAATGTGTCTGCTTGCACAGAGGTGTCTGTGTGCTCGAGTGATTGGTTCTCTAAGGAATATGTCCTGTTCTTCATACTGCCAAGTTCCACAACATCAGCAGAAAGTACTGGTCTGCAGTGCTCTACATTTCCATATCCAATCTCATTCAGACTTAGGTATTGCCGAGAGATGCAGAATTTCACCAGAGGAAACAAGGCAAACCAAATATAGTAAATATGAGCTTGTCATGAGCAGGGGGCCAGAAACTGTCCTCAAATGAGATGCAAGTTGAAATGTGCAAAAAACATCCTGTTTTACTCTCCTGCTAATGAAAAACGCAAGCCAGATGGTGTGCAACAGAGTCACTTCCAACAGTTTGATAACTCTGAAGTCAAGAACAATAAAAATGTTTCTACCCAATGATATAATAGATTCATCTATGTGAGGTAAAGAGGGATTTATTTTCAATATCAATCCATCTCCTGAATTTTTTTGATTGATTTCACCTTTGAATAATTTAAAAGGGAGGGTTTTGGAACAGCAACCATGGGAGTGAGTCCTACAATCCCTCATTTATTCAAATGCGCTACTTTCCCCCAGCACATCTGAATAATGGCACACAGTCTGCCAGATTGAATTTTTGATGATGAATAAATAATGGATGTTGGTGGATAAGTCTGTTAATATATTAGCCATGAGTTTGTCATAACTGTTTAATAGGAAAGCTGCAATAAATACATCTGTGTCTCTCTGTGCCTCCTTCTATCTGTCTAGTTCTAAATATTTTTTATGCATCATTCAATTTTTATCGCTCTCCTGAAACTATCCTCACTCCGAATGCTTTTCTTATCCTCATATCAGCCACCTAACCTCTTTCAAGAAGTTTTCTTCTTACTCCGCATATCACAGATGTAAAATCACATTTTCGTTTCAGTTATGTGAGCGTACTGTATCTGTCAGTGGTAACTGTTTTGCTATACACGGATGATATTGAAGATGATACTGACCACGAGCCATATCTCAGGTGGTCAGTGTTATCCTACTCCATATCCACAACCTTCGACTTCTGGGTTTGCTTCGATGCCGCCGGAAATTCCGCCGGATGTCCTTCCCTGGCCGGATGTCCGTTTCCTTCCGCTTTCTTTGTGTTGGAATTTTGAACTCCGGTCGGTTTATGAGGACTTTAGTTAACTGCTCCTCAGATCTCTGCAGGGTAAATCCAGACAGCTAGCTAGACTATCTGTCCAATCTGAGTTTTCTGTTGCACGACTAAAACAACCTTTTAACGTACACGTTTCACTAAAAACAAGTTCCTTTCCGAGGCTATTATGCAGCGGCACCGGGGCTCCGGACGGCGCTTGAAAATTTGGATTGGTTTAAAGAAATGCCAATAAACCAGAGCATGTTTTTCTCCCATCCCGGAATGCTGTGTGGACTAGCCAGACCCTTCTCCACAGCGCTGTGTAGGAAGGTCTGGCAAAGCAAAACTTGTATTATCCTTACGAACAATGTGACATACATTTAAAAGAAAGAATTGTGCTTGCTTTTTTGGTGCAGCATCTCATCATTTCACAGTTCATGTGTAGCTTGTTAAAAACCAAAGCACCTGTCCCTGACACTAAATATATATATGAAAATTATGCGGTTTTTCTGGCATCGATAACGAAGCAATCTTCCAATTCTTTGCATCCAATTCACAGATCAAGAATACTACTTAATAGGGACAACAAGGATGTCTCAGCCTTCATCCTTCTAGTCAATTAATGCTGCTATTAACCTTGAGACACCTGATGGTGCCTGGCCCATAATGATGCTATTATGTTTTCAACAGTAGCTTAAGCAAGTCATTAGCAGGAAAATATATGAACTCAGTTTGCTAAGGAAATGACTCCATTTGGCTCAGAGGAGAACCAATAATGTGATTCCAGACAGACTACCAGGTATGAGAGACCTAGAGAGCAATGCAGCTCAATAACGGCACATTGGCAGTTTAACACCAAGATAAACAAGAAGGCCCTCTGTATGATAGCAGGGAAACCGATACCGCACTCTATGATCACTATTTTAACAATCAGCTGTGGCAAGCCGCCAGGTATTCTCTGCATTCCGGCAGTTTTCACTGAGGCCCTGTTTACACAAGAACACTTGCAGGTGGAAACGTAAAAATATTTTTTCAGATGTGCCTTTCGTTTAGACGCGACGGCGTTTTTTTGGGACTTAAATACGCAAAAAAGTGAAACCACCCGTTTTTAAAGGGTAAAAACGCAAAAGTCTGCAACCTCTTTTGCTGTGGTGGCTGGCGACCCACCCCATATTTTGTTACATTAATGAAAATATAGAGGGATTACTTGCCCATGGCCACTCTGCTGTTGGGTATCCACAGCCTGCCTATACTTGGTCTGTATGGCTTTCAGCTTTGATGATATCTGACTTTTACATTAAAATACGGTCCATATGTCTATATATTTTGACTGGCAGGACTCCCAGTCCACGCCCTGTTGTGCCACCTCCTCATCTGTCCAGACAAAATTGTCAGCTCGCCATGTTTTGGTTTCGCGCAACTAGGGAGAGAAGTAGAAGGAAGGTTCTACACAGGCGCATGGACTTGCTGGTGTTGTGTGGCAGTACAGATTTCAACCCCAAAACGCTCGTCTAAACGCGGACTAAAAAGTGAGAAGGAAACGCCACTTTTGCATTTTCAATGTAGCCTGATTGTGTGTTTATGTTGAGTTAAAACTGCATTCTCATCCTCGTCCCTCTCTCCAGTAATATTCTTCTGCTCCAGATGCGGTGCCCACAGTAGATTGATTGCTTGATTAAACTTCTCCATTTATCATAAATTATTCACTGGAGTCTAATTAATTCCCTTATTATTTACTGTTCCGTCCGCATTCTTAGTCAGACACGTAACCCATCACAAAAAGGAACTGCGCTTGCGTGCGGACGTGATTTGTTGTGCATGCGCGCTCGTATGCATGAGCGTTGATTAATAATGCACCGAGGGAACAAAAAGAAGAAAGGCCATTATGCTGTGGGAAGTAAGTTCCCTTAAAAGCAGCCCCCTAATCTCACATCTCTATTAGATCAAGACTCTAGCGTCACATGGGCGGGGCTCTTTACCTCTTCGATGGAGATCGCTAGGAGTAAATTAGACACTTCTCACTGCAAGTATGGAGATAGAGCCCTATCGGACAGTGGAATGGGCCTGGCTAGTTGTCCATCAAGACTCTGTAACACGGGCACACATTGTGTCTCTCTCATCCCTCACTCCACCACTGCGCCTCATTTCCATCCCACTCTTTTCCTTCTACCTGCAAGCCTCTCATCTGCCTCTCACTGCTGATGTCCAATTCATTTTTAATGATGATTTAGCAGGGGGGGAGGGGGGAGGTGAATGATCAATTTCAGACTGGTGATATTTCAGTCTTCCAGGGTCAAATATTAGGGTTAATAATATTAATATGTACCTTTCCTTTAGAGTGTTTTTTTACCTCCACCTTAATGACCCTTATGTCACACACAAATAAGCATGCACGAGAGGCTGAATCCTGCTGATGGAAATCTAATACCTCAGCCTGCCTGGTCTCCCTCTCTCCCTCACTCTCTCCCACACTTTTAGCTCTTCTTCTGTGAAACCCTGCCCATCAGGTCAGCTTGCTGACACATCTGCCAATACATGCTCTGGGAGGTAGAGTATAACCTTGCTCTTTTCTATTCAGCATTGCTTTCTTCACATCCATTCAAAAAGGCACAGAGACATGGAAGTAAACCAACAGAGCGACCATGTAAATCATGCGCGCACATACACAAATACCGACAATGGACAGCATGTGTACATACCAACACACATTCTCACACACAAAGCATGTGCAACATACAAAATCAACACAATTACCAAGAATCACGAATGAATTAGGTACAATTACTTTCTATTGCAGCTGTTGTGTTGGATGCGGGTGAGCCCTTGGTAATGCTTTGGGGCTTCCGCGATGAGCCTTGTAACTGATCCAAGAGCCGACTGGATAAAAGGCTGTCTCTCCTCCAACAGCAACATGTGGTATATCTGATAACAATCCTTTGTTGGAGGTATGTAGGATTTGGAGCAGCTGGAATATATCTGCGTCATCTCGCAAAAAAAGGTACATGTGCCCCCAGCTAGCCTGCTGAACACTGATCTGGGACCTACTGTGAGTCATGCTTTCCAACCCTTCCGTGTCCTTTCTACTCTACACTGTGTTACTCTTTGTTGCTCTACTCCGGCTGTTGTTTTTATTTTTGTGTATAATCGACTCCTGTTTTCATTCTTCTTCCTGTCCTTCCTTTGCCTTGTGCTTTTTTTCTCTGAAGGCCTCCTGGCCACCTTGTAGCATTAGAAATCCAATATTAAAATGTCCTGTCACTTCATATCAACAAGAGATATTGAAAGGAAGAAAATGAGAAAAAGACATAGAAGCGCGTGAGGGTCAGATAAGAAAGGCAGATCAAGGAAGAAGGAAGAGCAAGGCCATAAGCACATGGGACAGCTGCCGTCATTTGTAACCCTCAGACTAGTAATACCCCTGGTTTCACAGGGCTACTGTACATGCATGTTGCGCAAAATGGCTCCTAGCTGGCTGCAGCAGAAACCTGCTCCATTAAGGCACTAAATCACTTCCTATGCAAAAAGCACTCTTCACTTATGTAACGACTTGACAGTAATGGCTCATTACCACTTTGATCCACCAACACACACACTCCTCTCATACATTCATTCCTTTATTCTAACAATAGGCCTACACTCCTGCCAAACCACTTAGGTTTTGATCGCACAATTCAACAATGGGCTTCAGATGTGTCCAAAGCTAAAAAGAGGATAATGTTGTAACGATGAAAAATGATCAAAAGAAGAGAGTTTCAATTTCAATTTTATTTATAGTATCAAATCATAACATAGGTTATCTCGAGACACTTTACAGATAGAGTAGGTCTAGACCACACTCTATAATTTACAAAGCCAACAATTCCAACAATTCCAGTAATTCCCTCAAGAGCAAGCAGTGCGACAGTGGCGAGGAAAAGCTCCCTCTTGGGAAGAAACCTCGGACAGACCCAGGCTCTTGGTAGGCGGTGTCTGACGGGCTGGTTGGGGGTGTGATAAACAGTGGCAATAATAGTCACATTAATAATGGAACAGTGACTGGATGTAGTGGGAAGCTGCAGGGTTCAGCAGGAAGCAGCATGACATTGCAGGGCACCGCTGAGCTCAGCAGGGAGTGCAGCAGGACCACGGCGACAGCTGGAACCAGGATCTTGGTGCCAACGTTCTCCAAGGAAATACGCTGGGGGAAAAAACATAAGGACTCCGGCGAGTAAACTCCCCAGAAGCTAGGATTAGTAACAAGCATTTCTGGGACGGGATACACACAAATAGTCATAGTAATAGTAATAGAAAGGGAGAGGAGAGAGCAGCTCAGTATGTCAAAGGAAGGAAGGAAGTCCCCCGGCATTAACTAAGAGAGACAGGTCATAAGGAGAGGTAGCTTTTTCGGGCTTAGAACTCTCCCCCTGCCGGATCGGGCTTGGCTGGCCTGCCTCCCTCTACTTTGTTATGTATTATTAATCTAACAATTATGAAGAGAAGCAGGTGGGCCAGTTGGGTGAACACTGCAACTCCTCACTCCCTAACTATCAGCTTTATCAAATAGAAGAGTTTTAAGTTCATTCTTGAAAGTGATTACAGTTTCTGCCCCCCGAACCCAGATCGGGAGCTGGTTCCATAGGGGAGGAGCCTGATAACTGAAGGCTCTTGCTCCCATTCTACTTTTAGAGACTCTAGGTACCACCAGTAACTCTGCATTCTGGGAGCGCAGTGCTCTAGTGGGACAATAGGGTATTAGGAGCTCTTCTAGATATGATGGTGCTAGACCATTTAGAGCTTTGTAGGTCAAGAGAAGGATTTTAAACTCAATCCTGGATTCAACAGGAAGCCAGTGCAGAGAAGCTAATACAGGAGAAATATTATCTCTTTTCTTATTTCTTGTGAGAACACGCGCTGGCTGGAGAGTCTTAAGGGACTTATTTGAGCAACCCAACAGTAGGGAATTACAATAGTCCAGCCTGGAAGTTACGAATGCATGGACTAGTTTTTCAGCGTCGTTTTGAGACAGGATATTCCTAATTTTGGCAATTTACGAAGATGAAAAAAGGCTGTTCTTGAGGTTTGTTTTAGATTGGCATTAAAGGATATATCCTGATCAAAAATAACTCCTAAATGTCTGACAGTAGTGCTGGAGGCCAGGGCAATACCATCCAGAGCAGCCATGTCTTTAGATAATGAGGTTCTGAGGTGTTTAGGTCCCAGTACAATAACTTCAGTTTTGTTAGGGTTTAACTTCAGAAAATTATAGGTCATCCAGGATTTTATATCTTTAATGCACGCTTGAAATTTAGTTAGCTGACTGGTTTCGTCTGGTTTGATTGACAAGTATAATTGGGTGTCATCCGCATAACAGTGAAAGTTAATTGAGTGTTTCCTAATAATATTGCCTAGAGGAAGCATATATAAGGAGAATAGAATTGGTCCAAGCACTGAGCCTTGAGGAACCCCATGGCTAACTTTAGCGTACTTGGAGGATTTATCATTAACATTAACAAATTGAGATCGATCAGAGAAATAGGACTTAAACCAGCTTAGAGCTATTCCTTTAATGCCAACCAAGTGTTCCAATCTCTGTAACAGGATTGAATGGTCAATAGTGTCAAATGCAGCACTAAGATCTAGTAAATAAGAATGGAGACAAGTCCTTTGTCTGCAGCAGTTAAAAGGTCGTTAGTAATTTTCACCAGTGCCGTCTCTGTGCTATGATGCTTCCTAAATCCTGATTGAAAGTCATCAAATAAACTATTGCTATGTAGAAAATCACATAACTGATTAGCAACCACCTTCTCAAGGATCTTGGAGAGAAAGGGAAGGTTAGATATAGGTCTATAGTTTGCTAAGACCTCAGGATCGAGGGTGGTTTTTTTCAGAAGAAGTTTTATCAAAGCTACTTTAAATGACTGCGGTACATAACCTGTTAATAAGGACATATTGATCATATCTAGTAATGAAGTGTTTACCACGGGTAACGCTTCTTTGAGTAATCTCGTTGGGATGGGGTCTAAGAGACAGGTAGATGGCTTAGCTGAGGATATCTTTAACATTAATTGTTGAAGGTCTATAGGATAAAAGCAGTCTAAGTATATGTCGAGACTAGTCGTTATTTCTAGCGGCTCTGCGTTTAAAGGTGAACCGTTAGAAGTTGAGGGCAAAAGGTGATGAATTTTATCTCTAATTGTTATAATTTTATCATTAAAGAAGCTCATGAAGTCATCACCACTAGGAATAGATGGCTCAGTAGAGCTGTGGCTATCTGGCTGGCTACAGTGCTGGAAAGAAACCTTGGGTTGTTCTTGTTTTCTTCTATTAGTGATGAGTAATAGTCTGATCTGGCCTTTCTTAGGGCCTTCCTATAGGTTTGGAGACTTTCTTGCCAATCCAAACGGGATTCTTCCACTTTTGTGGAACGCCACTTACATTCGAGGTTTCGCGAGATTTGTTTTAATTTGCGAGTTTGGGAGTTATACCAAGGTGCTAATTTCCTTTGCTTCATCATCTTCTTTTTCAGGGGAGCAACGGAGTCTAAGGTCGTCCGTAGGCAAGTCGTAGCACCGTCTACAAATGTATCAATTTGAGAGGGACTGAGGTTAACATAGAGGTCCTCTGTTATGTTAAGGCATGACATAGAGTCGAATGTTGTTGGAATATCTTCTTTAAATTTAGCTATAGCACTGTCAGATAGGCATCTGGTGTAGAAGCTTTTATCTAATTTAATATAGTCAGGTAGTAAGAATTAGAAAGTGATTAAAGAATGATCTGTTAATACCGAAATCTGCGGAAATATTATTAAATCCTCAATTTCAATACCATATACCAGCACAAGGTTGAGGGTGTGGTTAAAACAGCGCGTCGCCTTGTGCACACTCTGACTGAAACCGATTGAATCCAATAATGAGTTGAAAGCAGTACTAAGGCTATCATTGTCAACGTCCACATGGATATTAAAATAAGTACTTGGTCTGATTTAAGGACTAAACATGATAAAAACTCTGAGAATTCAGATAAAAATTCAGAATACGGACCTGGAGCCCTGTAAATAACAACGAATATAATTGGCTGTAATGTTTTCCATTTTGGATGTTGAAGATTAAGAACAAGACTATAGAGTTATAATTTAATTTAGGTTTAGGAGTAATTAACAGGCTTGCATCAAAGATGGCTGCAACTCCCCCTCCTCGGCCTGAGCCTCTAGGAATTTGAGTATTAATATGACTGGGAGGAGTGGCTTCATTTAGTCTAACATAGTCTTCATGGCCCAGCCAGGTTTCAGTAAGACAAAATAAATCAATGTTATTATCTGATATCAACTCGTTTACCAATAATGCTTTAGAAGACAGAGATCTAATATTTAATAGTCCACATCTAATTTTCCTATTTTGTTCTATCGTTGCAGTCGTTTTAATTCCAATTAGGTTGTTAAGTATAGCGCATCTTTTGTTTACCTTTGATTTAACCGATCTGAGTCGGGGAACAGACACCGTGCTTATTAGACTATGAGTGGGTGACTGCTCCATCGGAAGCACAGTGGGGCGCGTAGTAGTGCACCCCTGATTACTAATATCAAACTTGGGTTGTTATGGTTTATGTCTGATAAACTCGGTCAGATTTTTTTATATGAGAGCGGCTCCGTCCCAGGTGGGATGAATGCCGTCTCTCTCCATCAGACCAGGCTTTCCCCAGAACGCCCCCCAGTTATTCACATAGCCCACATCGTTAGCTGGGCACCACCCCGACAACCAGCGGTGGAAGGATGACGTACGGCTGTACATTTCATCATTGGTCAGGTTTGGCAGGGGTCCAGAGAAAACTACTGAGTCCGACATTGTCCTTGCGTATGCACAAAGTGACTCAACATTCAATTTAGTGATTTACGACCATTACCCCCTACGTGAAGTATGATCTTACTGTATTTACGGTTCTTTTTAGCCAGCAGCTCTAGATGGGTTTCTATGTCGCCCGCTCTGGCCCCGGGGACACATAGGACCGTAGGTACTGTAGCCGCTGGGGCCGCCGGCTTCACATATTGCAGTATAGAGCTCCCAATAACCAGAATTGGCTTCTCAGCGGGTGTATCACTGAGTAGGGAGAAACTGTTAGAGAGGCGAAGACGCTCCGGTTTAGAGCGACCGTCATCATGTGCACTCCCTGGTCTAGATCTAACGCTACGCTTCCCTCGGACAGTCACCCACTCGCCCGGCTGCTCGGGGTCTAACGGGGGACAGCTAGCAGAAGTTAAAGAAGCTACAGAAGCTACAGTATGGTGGTCCGCATTAACTACATGATGCTGGCTAGCTACGGAAGCATACGATTCTGATTCCATGGTGCGGAGCCGTGACTCAAATTCACTAAACCTTGCCTCCAGAGCAGCGAATATACTACATTTATTACATGTATTGTTATCACTAAAGGAGGCAGAGGAATAGCTAAACATTTGACACACAGAGCAAGAAAGAGCAGGAGAGGGATAGGAATTAGCCATTGCTAATGGCTAAGCTAAAGTAGCTAACAGCGTTTTAACAATTGTAAATTCAGCGAGTCAGTCACTGTAAGTGAAGCTAAGTATAAGTGCTTGAGTAAAACAATTGTAATTCAAATGCAATCCAGGCAAATAGCCACTAATTTAAACAGTAAAGCAGAGTTCAGTAAGTTTTTGCCGGAGCAGCAAACTAGTGTTTGTAACACGGGAACACCGGAAGTGACACAATACGCTCACCTTACACGTCAGCACATCCATGTTACATGTTGTAACGATGAAAAATGATCAAAAGAAGAGAGGCGATAGGAAAAGGATTTGTGTGTGAGGAAAACATGCCCACTGCAAGATGAAAAACACACTGAAACATTAAGGCTTTGAAATGTATTATAGTGCATGCCAATTAAAGGAAATGTTGTCATGAAGAGCAGTACCAAAGTGAAATCAATGACACCAAGGTATTGCTTTTTTTTGATGAATTGAACAACTCACCCTCTACTCCACACCCCCATTTTCAAGGGACTGATGCAAGCACAGACGCAAACAAATATTAAACTTTTTTTCTGTTTAATATACTGTACAACTGTTAAAGAAACACTGTAGCAAAACAAAGACAGACATGACCTAATATGATCAAGCTCTCCTCTAAGACAATCCTCAACAGTAATCTACACTACTGGTCAAAAGTTTTAGAGCACCTCAATTTTTCCAGGTTTTTATTGAAATTCATGCAGTTCAATGTCTTATTGTACTCTGAAATTTAATAATAGAACAAATGAACAATTTAAGTTAAAAAAGAAATCATGGAATCAATTTATATACCAAAATGTATTCTAAATTTTTGACTCCTCAAAGTAGCCCCCTTTGGCAGATACAACAGCTGAACACACTCGTGGCATTCTTTCTACAATAGAAATCAAATATTCTTCAGAAAGTTCTTCCCAACTCTGTTGCAGAAGTTCCCATAAATGTGTGGCACTTTGTTGCTTTGCTTTCACTTTTCTGTCCAGTTCATCCCAAACCAGCTCAATGGGGTTTAAGTGGTGACTGTGCTGGCCACTCCATGTTTTTAAGCTTACCATCTTGTTCTTTTTTCCTAAGGTAGTTCTGGCATAGCTTGGACTTCTCTTTTGGGTCATTATCTTGCTGTAGGATGAACCCCTGACCAACTAGGCGCATACCAGAGGATACTGCATGGCGCTGCAAAATGCTGTGGTAGCCGTTTTGGTTCAGGGTGCCTTTCACTCTGTACAAATCACCGACCCTGGATCCAGCAAAACAGCCCCAGACCATCATGCTTCCTCCTCCATGTTTGACAGTTGATGTCACACACTGAGGAACCATCCTTTCGCCTACTCGACGACGTACAAAAATCCTGCGTGATGAACCGAAGATTTCAAATTTTGATTCATCAGTCCATAACACCTTCTTCCAGTCTTCAGTAGTCCATTGATGATGTTTCTTGGCCCAGGCAAGCCTCTTTTTCTTATTCTGACGTCTTAGCAATGGCTTTCTTGCTGCAACTCGACCTATCAAACCTGCAGCTCGAAGTCTTCTCTTTACAGTTGAAACTGAGACTTGCTTATTACGACCACTTTTAAGCTGTGCTTGAAGCTGTTGTCCTGTGAGCCGCCTATCACGCAAGCTGTTGACTCTCAGAAACTTGTCTTCGGATTCTGTTGTGGCTTTGGGTCTGCCAGACTTCTGTCAGTTTCCCCCAATTTCTAAGTGCCTTTTGATGGTGAAGAATACTGTACTCACTGACACCTTGACTTTCTTCACAATTTCTCTGTAGGAAAGACCAACATTCTTAAGTGTTATGATGGTCTGTCTTTCTTCCATTGTTAATTGCCTTTTTCCCGCCATTTTTATGGCAACACACTACTTTCTGCAGTACAATACTGTTCAAATAATGCTCACGAGGGTATGATACCACAGTGTGTTCCAACAATACTTTTATACAAACAGTGGGGGTTGTAAGTAATCCAGACAAGTTGGAACACCTGTGGGAATTGGTAGCACCAACTTTCAAAGCTTTATCAACCTTCATTGCTGTAGAACAGCTTTACATTGTTTACCCATTTCTTGTTCCCTGAAAAAGGCCTTTTTGTAAAATACTGAAATGTACATTATTTTTCAGTTTTGGGTAACCTTACTTTTTTTTTAACCTCAGGCAGTTCACCACTTACCTTTGTACCATTTCAAGCTATTCATTGGACTTGAACTGCTAAAATTTCAATAAAAAAAAAACTTTAAAAATTGGGGTGTTCTAAAACTTTTGACCAGTAGTGTATGTATACACGGATGCACAAATAGAAACATGTATGTACACACACACACACACACACACACACACACACACACACTCAGGCAAACACAAATCCTTACAATGCTGTCAAACCCTCACATTACACGTGTGAAAAAACATCTCACACTATGAGTCTTTTTGAGAGAGTTTGCATCTGTAGAGACGGAGGCACGCGCACATAAACCGACAGTGAGAAAGACACACTACAAAAGAGTTGAAATGCCCCAATTTTTACATGCTGAACCTGTCTGAGTGGCAGGATTTGTACATATCAATGCACCTGCCAGCTATGTGTTTTGGTATGTGATCTGACAAATGGATGAAGCACTTTTTGGGCCTTGAAAAGCTTATATCTGGTGGGTGTTTTTCTCGAAGCCACCCTGAGCGTTGCAGGACAAGACAGAAGCTGAGGTTGTTAAGAGTTGCACTGCTGCCATAGCAGGACCCACCACAGGGAAATCACAGGCCCACTGAACCAGGGAACTCTCTCCGCTCTGCTCTAGTCCACACTGCTTCCTATACCTCCAGCCAGCTCAGCAGGTTAATTAGTTTAACAAGAACACCCACAAAACCAGCCAGCCCATCATCTCACACATACAGTACAAAGCTACAGTCTTCACCTCTTTAATTACTTACGGTGATTGAAAGGTCACAAGCTTATATCAGCGATTTGAAAGGTTGCAATTTTCAAATCGCAAGAGCTGCCATATTATTCAGAATTTACACCATGTCTCAACAAGCTGTAGTAAGTGAAAGTTGACCCAGGCAGCTGTTGCTTTCATCAGCTATAATGAAAACATGCAAATTTACTCCGTTGCAATTAATTAACGTTAATTCTTTGAGTTGGCAAAACAATAACAAAAAGTAATCTTGGCTGTTGTGAGGTAAATATGCTCACTCTTGGCATGCTGGCGTCTGCAAATTTAAACTTGACCAGACATTATATTAATGAAGAGGAAATACCACTCAATCATTTTTTCTTTTCTTTGAAAAAGTAAAGAGTTGGCTGTGTGTTTATACTGCCGAATAAAATATCTATAAAATCAGAACCTCCGGGATCCAGACCTCTTCATCTCTTCAGTCTGTGAAGCTAACGTTAGCTTAAGCAGAGTGGAATGCTACAACATTTTGCATGTCTTCAGTCCGATATAAAAACACAGCATCAGTCGCAACTTACCAGCAGTTTCTCATTATTATCATCATAACTGTCCTATGCAGCCATTGTAAAAAATTGTAAAATATGTATATAAAGCCACTTTGAACATCATGATTATATTTAAATACTATTGAACAACAATAAGTATACCACTAATGTAATATCTTACTTAATAAAGTGAGATAAATTGCTCAATTCTTCTATAAAAAAACGGCATGATTCTTTTAACGTAGAAACAAGATAAGTTTGTGATTATGCTTGGTCCAAATTGTTCAACTTTTAGAAGATAAAACGTATTGCAAATGCAATATTGGTCAGAAAAACTGCAATTAGATATTTTCCATAAATTATTCATCCAAAATCATAAAGATAAGTAGAAAGATGTACAGTATGCATGAAGGATGGTCCAGCCCTCTGAGGCCACAGTAACCACATGTGGGGGTGAGGAGTATTAAAGTGAGTTAGTGCAAATTGATAAATCCTGGCAGAGATGTTTGTGTGTGTTTGTGCCATGGCTGTCATGCAAGCCGGATATAATTTCTAAGCTGGGTCGCTGCTGAGTGTGTTTTTGATAGATGTGGGCCTGCAGTGGGTGTGCTATCAAGCCAAACTTTCCTCCTTTTTACAGCTTTGTGTCTGATGTGTTGGGGGATACATAAACATCCTGACTATAAGGTGATTTGCTAACTTATTGATGTGGTTTTGTGACTTTGATCCGTTTGTGTTGGCTCATGGTTTAAAATTGAAGCTTGGGCTATAAAAATCCAACACATTGTCTGTCATATATACACCTCTGTGTGTGTGTGTGTGTGTGTGTGTGTGTGTGTGTGTGTGTGTGTGTGTGTGTGTGTGTGTGTGTGTTTCTGTGTTTATTTCAATGTGTAAGCTGGCAAGGCACAGCTGTACCTTATGGCATTCTACTCATATACAAACAGTCCTTTAAGTGCTTTGGAAAGTTTGAGTTCTCAGAGTGTTATTGATTGCCTACAATCCATGTGGGCAACCCCATCGGGCCTCGCTGACTTCTTTGCTGTGTGTGTGTGTGTGGACCATGTGTGGTACAGAAGAGAAAGAATCCGACTGTATAAGAGTGTGTGTGTGTGTGTGTGTGTGTGTGTGTGTGTGTGTGTGTGTGTGTGTGTGGTACATATCACATTTAAGATTTTAAATTGAGACAAAAATCACAGTGCTCATGGCTGATTTAAGAATGATGCCATGGAAACAGCTATAGCACGACCCTATAAGAAATCTAGCTAGTATTTCCCCCACTCCCTACCCCGAAAAAAAACAAAAAAAAAACTGTGGTGACATTGGCAAGCAGCAACCTTGACTTATTTATAAAAAAAAAAATAAAAAAAAAATGTTAAAAGTATATGCCTCATTCCCTGTTATTATCCAGTGATTTATGTTTAAAAGACGATTTTAAGTTGCACTTGAATCTCCATTTTACTCTAACTGGCCTCACATCGGTTATAAAAAGAGCAGTGGTGGCAGCACACCTACTGTACAATACAGAAACAAATCAAATATGTAGTTACCAAAGAAATACTGCGCTATGTTTTGTAATAGCCAAACAAACGGACAACAAGAGATCTCTATTACCCTATCCCTCCCCTCTGGGTCTGAAATGAGTGTGTCAATAGCACCAAGGCTGGAGATAAATGTTTGGTGTTACTGCTTAAGATTACAGAGAGAGAGACAGGCTGACACACACAGAGAGAACGAGTATTTATGTGCATCTGTGTGTGATAGCAAAATAACAAGTGCAGAAGGAGACTGATAGATGTAGGGAGGAGAGGGACAGATAGCAGTATTAGCCATCCCCATTTCCCACAACCTCTCATCTCATCCAACATCCCCGATGCTGTCTGATCCAGAGCGAGTGCTGGGGTTGTGGGACATGCTTTGCCTTTTCATCCTCTAGGCTTTTACCACTCAGCATATTAGCTTCTTTTAGGCATTCAGATTTTTTTTTTCTCTTCAAGAACACATCAAGTAATAAGAATCTAAATCACATCGGGTATCATTTTCCTTGCACAGATTTGTGTTTTTTCTGGCCAGTTCACTGATCTGAGAGCTATTAGAGTATTATAGAACACACAGTGATCAAATTAAAACCCAGGAAGGCCATATTTGATATGTGAATGACCTTTAAAAGGCAAAGCAGCTTAGTAGGAAAAACTGCTTGTATCCTCTCAGTCATTGATCAGCCCCACATCAGCAGTATAGAGCTTCCATCCACCAACTGTAATCTATGAGAATTAACTACAGCCTTGTATTAATGGATACTAATGTAACTTTACCTTATAGAGGACTCAAGCACAGTGCCAGTACAGAGTGCCACCATGCATATGACTCCCAAGTGAGCTATGAAATGAAGCACAAGACAAGAAGCCACATATCGTCTGACACCTGTCAAGCTTGGTAAACTTCAAGAAATGTGCTACAAGCATGTTTCCTTCCAACATACCTTCTGATAGCCACATAAGTATTTTGAAGTAAATATATATTTGAGTGAGCTATTTTGCTGTAGTGAAAGAGGTGGTGACAGGTGGAAAAGCAAGCTTTTTCACCTTTTAACCTTTTTTTTAATATTAGGATTAAGCAATTTACATCCCTTGCTGCTCCCCTTTTTCCATAATAAATTAATTTGAACATTACAGCAACCTGGGTTGCCCAGTTACTAAAAAGTGAAAGGTCCCTATATGCCAAAACATGTAATATTCCAGATACCCTTTACTTCTATGTCAAAACATGTTTGCAATGGCTCTGAGGAAGTTTTCATATGCGCACCATTCATTTGTCAGTGATGTCGCATAATTACTATATCCATCCTCATAGGAGGGGTAAATCATTCTGTGTGCTTCCAAAGGCGCCAAGCCTTCTCACTGCCCCGAAATCCGACTCTGTGTTCCAGGGGAGCCCTCTCCCTCATGGGCTGTCAACAGCCCTCCACTGACCTTGTGAAACATTGACTATTCCCCAAAGTGAGCTTCCCTGGCTACAACACAACGCACGTCCGCTCCTGTCTCAAGTCATCCGAGCCGGGAGACCGGCCTAAAGAGCTCTGGAGTGTTTATATCTATCGGAGGATGTCTGTGTGCCATGTTTCCAACACCATAAACAACACAAATGCAGTCCAAGCTTACAGGGGAGGGGGGGGATTTAAGAATATTTAGCTACTGAAGATGCAGCTGAGATGCGCGAAACTACTATCTGCCTGTTCACACACACATTCCATCTCCTGCCGTGATTTTACCGTCATTCTTGTGTGTATGCCAAGTAGCCTAACTAACACAATGAAGCGTCGAGTCACGCTAAACACAATTAAGTAGCCATGGGGTCTGTGTGATCTGCGGGTGGGTTTGAACATTATGACAGGAACAGAAGTGCCAGTGGCCACTGGCCAGGGAGTCTCTACGGTGCAGAGATTCGCCCCAGAGCCACATTATCAAACCCGGCGTGGTAACACTGCGCCAAGCAGATGCACGACTCCTCATCCACCCACAGCGCCACTAGGTTTTGCGAACATACCTGGTTTTTATGCCGAGTCCCATCTTCGAGTTCAGAAGAGCTGTTCATGATTCCCCATTGGTCATTTACCATCCTACGGAAAATCTGCGCATCAGATCCGCCTGTTTGTTCCAGGCGACAAAGAATAAGTCCGTACCTGTGCTTAAGCCTATTCCATGGAAATTGGGGTATTTAATGTAAAAAAGAAAAAGAAAAAGAAAAGAAGGGAGGCACAACTACTTCTGCGGCTCAACAACCGCACACACCGCACAAATTACGCACCAAAATTCCTCCTGAGAGAGTCTCCTGATCTGGCCGTTATTCCAGTTTGAAAGAATGAAAAGGTGTGCTCCAGGGTGCGTAACTTGACTCACAAACGCATCGCAATTATGTGGAATTTAACAAAAAAAAATTAACCCCAAAAAAGATCCCGAAATCAAGTCGTAGTCCTTTTTACTCCATTAAATAAAAAGCAACCGACAAAATCTTCTTTTGGCACAGATTTCAAAGTGCAACCTGACCTTTTTGTCCATCCACTCCCGTTTCCAGGATACTTTAAAACGCCAGGTTAGCCCAGAAAACTGACCAGTTATGACTGAACAGGTACAGAGGATGGAATAGGGTCGCAGAGCTGCCGCGTTCCTTTTTCTCGTTCATTCGGCAAGAAGACTCCAAATACCGAGTCCAATGGATGGATGAAGCCTCCTTTATTTGCGCCAGACTGATCTGGCAGAGATGCCTTTGACAAGACGAGTACGGGAGATTAGCGTGCTCCGTTTGTGTGCCGCACGGGGCGCTCCGTGCCTCCGACTGTCAATCAACGCGTCCCTTCGGTACGCACGCCGCGCTCCAAAGCAGCGTTCCTTTCCTGTGCCACTGCCACCCCGCCTGCTACTTCACTTCCACCGCACCTCCTATTCCACTGCAACCCAAACAGCAGCAGATTGTGGGAGATGTATGCTTGATACGTACACCACAGACTGTGTAATGGGTAAATGTAACATAATCCCGGATACCAGATTGCTGATAGAAATCCTCCTGCAGGAAGAAAAAAAGGGCGCAAATGGACTTGAAGGTTGAAACCAATTATAAAGATCATCTCGCCACAGTGTGTACATCATTATAATCGGATACCTGATTAGGTTTAGTAATGATCTCAAAGTCTTTAAAAGCAGCCTTTAAAAGTAGGGCTGCTTGTTTGGGAGTTTAAAGCGGAGGAAACTCATTATAATAGAAAAAAAAGATTAAACTGAATATTAAACTTATTTATCTATATTTTATAGCACAGAAATCAAATTTAAAACCACCAAAGTCCTACCCTAGAAGTTTCTCGGAGGTGAGCCGAGATCATTGGACATTGTATGTGTGACAAGCCAAGGCCAAGGCCCAGCACAGTGGGAAACATGAATTAAAAATAATGAGGAATAATAGCGGAAGGAAATGCACCGGGCTATGGTAGGTTTTTTAGAGGTTTGTGACTCAGAAGCAGGCTTTTTGAACAGGAAATGCTCTCAGCCATTGATTGTAGTAAAGGGTGATCACAGGTCACATGAATAACTCAGCTACACTGTAAAAACGAAAATGTTCTGAAAACTCAAAATTTCAAGTTTCAATTTGAGTTTTGAGACCAACTCAAACTCCTACGTTTTGAAAATAGTTCTGCCAACTAATAATGTTTTGTTCAAATAATTAACCTTCATATGTTGTGCCAACTAATAATGTTTTGTTTAAATAATTTATCTTTCATGGATAAAAAACTTAAAATCTTAAGTTTTACATACTAAATAATTCAAAATAAAGTCATGTCAACTAATTATCTTTTGTTCAGATAATTAACTTTCATATTAATACAAACTTAAAATGTTGAGCTCCATACATTAAGAATTCAAAATTATTTTGTAAAGATAAACAAAGACACTTCAATTAACATGTTTATTTTAAACAAACAGTTATAAAAACGTTACTTGTAAGATTCTCAACCTGAATGAAGATTAAGTACTTCAGCTCCATCTCAAGCACTAAAACTGGCTTACTTACTCTGCCTCAACTGCAACATGTTATTCCACTTTTAAAACAAGTTAAATATTCACAAGAAACATTGGCAAGACAATGGTCTCTTCGAACACAACTGCACGCTCTTTGAGGAATCACAAAACCCATATCTTAAAACTGCAGACAATCACGGTGCAAATGTAACGTGGGCAATTTAAGATAGGCTTACTTACTATGCCTTCAAGCTTCTTTTGGAAACTCCATGTTCAAGGCATAGAGCAGGCCAAAAAGGTAGGCAAATGCAGTGGGGATGTCTTGAAGATCTGTGAGGACAATGGCCTCCTCCAACACAATGTCAATACTGTTGACTGTGGGCTGCAAGGTAGGTGCATCATCTACGAAAACAGTCAGGATACCCATCTTGACACCTCTGGTCTGCCCATCTACTGAATCCGTGTCCTGTTGAAAGAAGACACAATCAAACATTATGTGAATTATGTTGTCATCATGCTTATTACTAATGCAATACAAGTTGGATTAACGGCCATAAAAAGGTGTCGCCACAGGTTGCAGATGTCTGCGTGGAGCCTCCACACAAGTGTACAACGGCCTTAAGCTGTCAACATTTTAACCATAGGGTTTAATCCAGCTACTAGCTAACGGTAACGTAGCGTACCGTGCAGCAATGCTTCTGGGAAAAAAAAGTCAGGCACCGAAATGAGAAACTGAAATTTTCGTTCTTATCGGTCTCGTTACTACCGTTTACGTCTGAACCGGTGCCCTATTTCGGGACTTAACCCTGGTTTTAACCCTTGTGTTGACTTAGGGTCAAATTGACCCGTTTTCAATTTTTGTTTTATATCAGAAAAAAATGGACGTAGAAATAAGCACAGAAAATGTAAAGAAGAAAAATTTTACAATTTATAACGGAAAAAGCAAAAACAAAACTGAAAAAAGGCGTCAAAAAAAAGTGTTTTTCAAGGTTGACAGGAAGACCGCACAACATTTTAATGACCCTTTTAGATCCTGATCGTTTAACTATATTATTTAACAAGATAAAGGATTTTAGTCACAAGTCTGGCTCTGGAGTGTAACTGCAAACATTGTAACTATGGATGTTGTGATCCAATCAGAACTTATTTCTTCAGTGTTTCCCATACATTCATCTATATTTAACAGCCCAGAACAATAAAACTACAAACCGATTATTTTTGGAGCTTGCAGTCTCTCTTAGACACATAAAGGGTGACTTTATTCAGTTTTTTGGCTGGCCATGCTGTACTCACCAGGCATTTCAGGAAGAGCTTCTCTGCTGTGTCACGGACAAATATGGGTAGACCTTCAAGACAAGATTTCTTTCGATGCAGTGCAATATCAGATGTCTGAAAATCAGGGAAAAAAAAAAGACCAACAGACTTTATTTAGAGCAGTTAGACTGCAGTTGTGATTTCACCATGGTATCTGTTGACAAATACAAGAACTTTAGGTTATGTTACAATTTAAGAAACCTAGACAATGTATAACAGATAGGGCTGCACGATATTGGAAATAACTGACATTGCAATATTTTTTTCCGTGCGATATACTGTATATTGCAATTTGAAAAAATACTGTAATTTTTACAAGATGACATGAATAGCTTGAATATTCTCAAATTATAGGGTAACTTTGTAGGGGAGTGCATCTGAATAGAAAATAAAAATAACTATTTTCTTATTTGACCCACTCTTAAACATTAATGCTTTACAAAACACAAAAGCAAGAGAGTGTTGTGACTTCTCGTTTAGGGAAATTAGGTAGTTAAATACACTGGTTGACTCACATGTAACCATTGTATTCATCCTACTCAATCCAGGCTAAACTTAACGATGGCATGCATGTTGCTTTTTCTAAAATAAGGGGGCTCCCTGATGTGGCTCCCATCCTGTTCCTCGCTCATTTTCAGGTTGTGGTCAACAACTAGCTGGCCTGCTTTGTTCGTTTGATTAATTTATCAACATTGACTGGAGGTCTGCATTTAGCTTATTCACCGTAACCCCCAGAGTAAGACAAGTCGATACATACCCTTCTCATCTCCGTGCGTGCTGTAACGTTGTCTGACGGCTCCAGCATTAGCTTAGCCCAGCACAGATCCTGCAGGTGACTGGTTCCAACTAGCCTACTGCTCCGAATTGTGACAAAAGTGACGAAATAACGCCAACATGTTCCTATTTACATGTTGTGATTTGTAGAGTCACAGCGTGTACAAAAAAAAACTACATAACATGAGACACAGCCATCTTCTAACGGTAAACAAACCGGGAACTATATTCTCAGACAGGCTTGCTGCAAGCATATCACTCCGCCCAAGTACTATATTCTTCCGCCTGAAAATATACTGTAGTTCCCGGTTTGTTTACGCTTAGAAGACGGCTGTGTCTCATGTTACGTTGTTTTTTGTACATGCTGTGACTCTATAAATCACAACATGTAAATAGGAACATGTTGCAATTATTTTGTGACTTATTCGGAGCAGTAGGATTACTGGAACCATTCACCTGCATGTTCTGTGCTGGCCTGATGCTGCTGGAGCCATCAGACAGCATTACAGCACGCACAGAGATGAGAAGGGTATGTATGGACTTGTCTAACTCTGGGGGTTACGGTGAATAAGCTAAATTCCCAATAAGTCAGCGTGTTCCTTTAAGGCTAACTATAATAGCTATTGCTTGGCTGGTAGCATATTTCTGGCAACTTTGCAGTGCAAAATGGCTAGCAGACGTCGTGATAACGTTGTTTAGGTGCTTATTTTGTCTTTTCTACAGAGACACACGGGAGAGCCTCAGTTCCTGTAAAAAACCCCGTTGTACTAACGTTACGTCACATACACACGTCGCCCACATGGCCACCTGCCTTAAAAAGGTAGGGTGACCAGATTTCCCGGAACTAAAACCGGGACACTTTGCGCGTGACCATAGTGTGTTTGTGCACGCACACGCTTTTTAACGTGAACATGTGCCAGCCCAGGTCAGACACATACACAGACAATAACTTCATTATTTTGATCCTAGGCTCCTAGTCTAATAAATAGTGTTTTTTCCTCTGAAATTAACAAAATTGCAGTAACAGCTTTTTTCAGTTTAGTGTGAGATTTATGTTGAGTTTTTTCCAAAAAATATTTTTTGAAGTGTTATTTATTCCAATAACAGCAAAGTAATTAAAATGAGCATTAAACACTTAATTTCCTGCATTCTGGTGAATTTTTATGCACCTATTTCTACATTTTTCTGAATCAATGTATGCTGCAAATATCTTTATTTAAAGAGAAACAGATTACAATCCAAATATAAAAAAACATAATGGAATATATTGCAGTAAGGCTGTCAGGCATTCTGTATTGCTTTCAACTATTTATTCTCCTTTGGATGGACTTTTCTAATTATATCTGAGTCAGCACACATGTAGCCTATAGTAATCATTTACTCTTACCTCCTGTTTTGCTTCTTTTGTTGGGAAAGTAACCTCCTTAATGTGCATATGACAATTATTCACCTCAATGATACATTCATTCATTTTAATTTATTAATAAACCCCTGGACTGTAATATTTCAGATGTTTGAGCAAGATTTCTGCTCTTGTCCAAAACTTTGTGCACATTCAAAATACAGTATATCTGTGTTCTCTGTGATTTGGATGAGTCGTGATATTTTGAGAAAAATAAAGTGATAATAGGAATAAAGTACAAGAATAAAGTCACAAGCTATATTTCAGAAAATAATCTATACCTGCCCCATAGTCTGCTGTGCATTACGTGATTGCTCTGCTGATACGGTAGATCTCAGACAGACACATAGCCCCGTTTGGGTCTCTGGTCTCTGAATGAGACAAATAGCGATAGTTTAACTAGGGAAGTGGCTATACGCCACGCTACGTCGGAGGTGGAAACCCGAAACTACAGAAATACACGGAGCACAAACGCAACACATCTGCCGCAGCATGTCCACAGCTGAGCGCATCCATAAACCTGAAGCTGCGCTGCATTTTATAGAGAGTGGACACTAAGAGACCCACAGGTCTGCTTCAGAGCTCCGTGTGGTTGAGTCTGAACCGTAGACTGGAAACGTCACGTCACGGGAACTTCGAACTAAATCGTTAGTATTGCGCTCCTAAACTTTGTGTTGATAGCATCAATGTATTAGACTGATTTGGCTATGATTCCTCCGAAAACTTCACCCGGCTTTCACAGCTTTCCTCACGGAGACACGGTTGCTAGGTGATAGCAACAAATACAGCACGGTCGGACCCCGCACGTAGCTGCCCGTTCTATTCGCCTCGGAAAAATAAACTGGACAAAGTTACATTCGGGGCTACACTCAAAACATTCGGGGCTGAATACACGGCAAAATCGGCTGACGCCGCTCCTGGTGTAAACCGGGACATTTTAGCGTCCCAACAGGCTTTTGTCGGGACTCGGGACAAGCAATTCAAAATCGGGACTGTCCCGGTCAAACCGGGACGTCTGGTCACCCTACTTAAAGGGGAAGGGTTGGCTAGTAACAATCATGTAAAATGAGAACCGTGCAAGTTTTCTTTTTCTATCAAGAAGCAATAAAAGTTGTAGCGTTAATATCACATGTCCTGCGATGTGACTATTGCACACACGCACATTGCGATGTCAACGATGAAACAAAATATCGTGCAGCCCTAGCAGATATTCAGACAAAATACACTTTGTAGATTTCAAGGAAAAAAAACATGTAGATCAACAGTGTGATTTAAGTGCACAATCAGATGAATAATCAGCTGAATTACTGCTCTAGCCAACAGACCACACAACGTTAAAATAAAAATGTAAAAATGTCCTCCCTTTGATGTTTAACTAGCAGCAAACAAAATAAATACCCTGGACCTTGCAGAATTTCTTACAAAACTAAATTTCACAGTTAAGTCTACCTGTTCATCAAGCCTATCCAAGAGATTTTCCATGTGTTGACCACAGGCTCCCATCCTGGCACGGTACAGCTTAAGCAGTCTAGGACAGTACTCATCTAAAGCTGCTCTAAAGGTCCCCAACAGGTCTATAGTAGTGACACGGTAGAACTCCTTAAATCTGTAGAAGTCAAAAGAAAAATAAAACAGTCATAAAACATATAATGATTGAGTTTGTAGTGATAGTGGATACACTTATACCATAAAATAATTGAACTCAAATAGTTCACAATCTAATTAGGTTTAACAGTCTAATCTATACTCTATACTATGAATAAGCCAATGGATGGCCCTGTGGCCATCTTGACAGCTTTGAAAAGCAATCAAACTAAATATTTTATTATTTTATTTTGAAATCTGTCTTGCCTGTTCTCTCAGAAAAAGAGCAGGCCATCTCTCCTGGATTTCCAAGACCATGGGCTCCACCTCCACGATTTCCTTTCTCCTAAGGGAGAATGTGAGGTCCATCTTCTGTCTGATGACTTCCATGTCTTTTTCATTTCACCCACCAGGACACATCTCTGGTCTTCTAGTGTCTCATCATTGTAGTTTTCTGGATGATCAGGAATATGATTGACTTCACCTCGCTTTGGTTTTTTCAAGGAAAACCTACCCTCATCAACTTCATCATCCCTCCCTCTTTTTCGGTTTACACTGACCTCATTACATCCAGCCTGGCGCAGTTTAGAACGGTAGTTTCTAAGCTTGTACTTGATGCTTGTTGTCCAACCATCGTATCCTGTGCCGCTACCAGGCTCCTTAAGGCACGGATGTTTGTTGACAAGTTCAGAGGCAACCGATACTATTTGATATTTCTCAGGGTAGGCTTTCAGAGCAAATATTTCTTGTGCCAGCTTGTCTAGAATTTCCCTTTTCATGTCTCTCGTTACACTTCGACCTTGCCCAGTTTTTTTATAAATGTCATTGCCCTTACGGAGCTTTATCTCCACATCATATGAGAAAGAGGGGACCACAAACGGAGAAGGCCACTCTGAAATGTTTCACATGAAGGTGCGAATAATTGAAGATGAGCTGTGGGAGGAGGCTGGTGAACTGATGCTGGCTGTATCAAGGGAAGAGATGGAGGATGAATGGGATGGTGTTTGCGATTCATCAATATTCCAAATAATGTGCAAGACAGCCTTTTCTGGTGGCAACTCTGCAATGTCCATCAGGTTACACACTGCGTTCCCAAAATCTGGGTCTTCATACTGTACAGCAAATTCACCGTCAAGTTCAAGTTTTTCTCGTAGTACATCTTTTAGTTCCTCCAAAGATTCAGGGGTCTTCGTCAGCTGGACTTTCCGGATAAGTTTAGGATTTATGTGTACTCACAGTAACAAAGCCTGTGAGGACACACAGAAAAAGAAAATGTGCAGGACCATTAACTTAACTGTAAGAACACTTATCTGGATTTTAAGTTATAAAAGAAACAAGTTGAACTTACAATAAGCAACAGCTGCCAAGATTCCACTCTACAAACCCATAAACCTCTGTCTTTTGTTACCGTTTTGCTTTAGATACCCCTAATAGCAGAAACTAGTACAGCAGAGCACATACCATTTTGTCAATGCAGCAGGCACATCCTGGGGGTCACCATTAACTTTCCAGCAACTGGGTATGCAGCCAAAGGGTGGTAATCATTCAAAGCCTCTGGATCCAGGATTTCAATGTCTGTACCGCTGTCAGTTACTTGGTAAGACCTGTAATGTTTGATGAACCAAGAGGAGAGCTTTGTACTGACAAAGGACACTTTCTCAAAGTTGACCACAATGTTCAATATCTTGTAGAAATCTGGCAGTCCACTGCATTGCCCAGCCAAAATTATCATGCCCTTTACATACCGAGTCCCATAGAAATGAACATCTTTGGCAAGGGACACAGAATCTTGATGTGGATACTTCTTTTCAATTACATTCCTCAGTTTTTCTTCCAACGATGATGTTTTAACTATGTCAACAGTGCCAATGTACAGTTTTGGTTTGAACAGATTTTGGCAATCAAGGTAGTACGCCATCATTTGTTGATGTTTACAAGAGAGTGTGAGAAGCACATTCGTGAAATTGAGAACGTCATGCACCACTTTTTTGAAAAAGTTATGCTTTGACTCAAATCGCATAGTCCACAAGTCCACTAAAAGGTCCAAAGCAGCGTATGAGATGTACATAATGTTCAATAAAGTGATGTTTTGGCCGCAACTTAAAGTCAGGGAAGGTATCAATAAGCAGATTCCGATGGTCAAATATTTTACTCTGCAAGTAACACAGTATTTCCTCAGATAGCATTGTAGAGACAACAATCTCAACAATATCTTTAAGGTCCATCAATATTTCCCATGAGGGCTCCTGTTCCGGAATACTGCTCCCAATCATAAGAGGCAGCAAACGTAAAAATGGCCAATTTTCATGCCCGTTGCCACTAATTCTTCCGTTTCCAAAACTGGCCTTTGTAATTTGTTGTGGCTTGTTGACCTTATCAGAATATGTGTATGGGAAATGTTTTATGCGGCTATTCAGTCCATCAAATGTAATAAATCCTTTTCTAATCAGTTCTTTCAGACACAAACATAACTCTACTGGAATAACCCCTTCAAAGAAGTCATGTAAAATATCTGGAGGAAATCCAGTAATTGGATGGAAGTAAGACAAATGCTTACTCCGTACACATGCCCTTTTAACACCGTTTACACTTTGTTTATCACTTGACTCAAGCTCCTCCACAAATATGTTGTGCTGTTGTACAGTTCTTAGTTGAAAATCCCTTGCCTCGACAGTTGCAATTTGGACTCGACTAAGACAACAAAATCTGCAAAATTTTTCAACATTGAAAGATTCATGAAAGCCTGCAAGGCTGTGGGCCCCAAGGTTGTCTGCACAGACACAAAAAACTGTTCCCTTTACAAACGTATCTAGAACCTCAACAAACACACCATCCCTTTCCAGAGACTGTATATCCTTGATCAGTGGATAAAGAAATGCATCATACCCAAACCATTTAACATCAACACTCTTTCCAAGAGCAGCCAGCTGAATTAATGGCAGGGAAGAGCGAAACTTTCATGGTAAATGGAAGCACAACCCAATAGACTGCAGTAATCTTATGAATTTTTCTGGATGTCCCCAATGGGTTACATACTTCGAAATAATCAATGTACAGTCCTACAGAAATACTTGTCTCTTGCACACCAAAAAGTTTGTTTTCTTTGAAGTACACGCCATCTTGAAAGGACCTGTATTGACCAGGTTTATCTACTTTAATAAAACACTAACTTGTCTAAAAAAATCTGACCGTCCAAGTAAATTCTCTAGAACCTGAATGATTGAAACATACACAAATGTATTTTTATGTGTTGTGCTATATGCGCCAGGTGTTTTGAAGGTACACACACAGTGACTGTAGATACAGGGCCAGTGAGATCCTCTTCTGTGTCGTAGTCTATGGTGCCTCAATAGATCTTCTTGACTTGAGCTCAGAAAACCGCAGAACCCACACTTCATAGGATAACTGCAATGAGAATTAAAAAGGCAAATCAATGTATTTACTTTTAATGGATCTGTAAAACAAGTAATCCAGAACAACAAAGTGTTATATATTGTTGGTTTATTAAATTTAAGCAGTAAAAATGTACAATGCTTAATGTGTTTGTACTGCTGCTTAGTTCAAATACCAACAGTCTTTACCCAGCCTTTAATAAAGGTTGTAATGGTTTATTTTAGTTTATCTAGTTGAAAGAAACAAACACTTCAGTTACAGTCTATTAAATTCTTTGTATTGGGGTTAAACTATTTGATACACCTCTGTACAACACATCACACAATATAGTCAAAAATGACCATTACAATAAATTAACACCTCTCTAAATCATATTCAACAAAAACTAAACCCTGATATCTGTGTGTACCTTATAAACAAATGAGTATTATAGATATAAATGCACAACTCTGCATAGACTCTCTGCAACTCTGCATCGGAATAGCTATGTTTATACTTCTCATCCAACCACAATCAAATTCACTCTCTCCAGATGGAGCGATCTGGATAGGTTTTTTTGTGTGTGTTTTTTTGAACGATGACGAGCCAGAATGAAAACAAGCCAAACTGAAATATGAGTAACGAGGCTATTTTTAAAATGTAAGGAGTAGAAAGTACAGATAATTGCGTGAAAATGTAAGGAGTAGAAGTAAAAAGTATGCTGTAAAATAATTACTCCAGTAAAGTATAGATACCCAAAATTTCTACTTAAGTAAGAAGTGACACTTCTGCCATTGGGGTTAGTCCTCCTGCAGGGCCAGCAGGGCCATCATGCAGCATTACACACTGGTTCACTGCAGTATTTATATGTTTAGCCTACAACAATTTGTGATTAACACCTTGCTAAAATCACAGCATCAACTAGTGGTATCCCCCACCCCGAGATACAATTTGAAGACGAAAGAAAGTGTAATAGGGAAACACACTTTTCTTCATGCAGGTTTTGTCACTAACGGTATTAAAGTTCGGACCGATAACGAGGACATAGAGCGTAATGATTGCGCGAGAGCTTAACGGCTGTATTTCCAGACTTTGACATTTGATGATATATGCACAGTTTTAAAGACAGATATTTAGTTATTTACACTGTGTTCTGCCATTATCTAATGGTAGGGTATTTGATGATATCCTGTATTCCATGCAGTTGGGCCATCTCCTCCTCCTGCGCTCTGTTGCGCTATTTAAGATTTGAGTTGAAGGTGTTTATGGAACAATAATCACTCAATTATCACTCAGTACAATCTTCATGATATTGTGTGAAGAAATGTGCATGAGGCATTAATACTTAAACATATTAAGAGTAGCCTAATTGTTATTCCCACATGTACTCTCTGCAGTCTGACTTCAGTTCACCACCTCACCATCTGCGTCGCCAATTCCTATTTTGTCTCCAAAATGTACGCATGGGTCAGAGTTTGCGTGGAGGACCGCAAATTCTCCCGTCAAGTTTGTTTTTTTATAAATCACAACCTTTGCGTGGGAAGTGGCGTACGCACATTTTCAGCCCCGTTTTGTGCGTACGCCACGTTTATAAATGAGACCCCAGACCCTGTGAGCGAGCAAGCGGCATCTCCCCTCCCCCACCCCCATGTGCCATGTAATGTTAGCTAAGGTTAGCAACAGCCTCATCGAACCAGCGGATATAACCAGCATGTTCAATACAGACACGGAATTTATCAAACCCACTAACATTAGCTAATTTTATGTTTTACGTTACCATGCTAACATTAACGTTAGCTGACTAGCTAACTATAATGTTACTTAATGCTAGTTAGCAGGCAAGGTGCAGTGTAGCATCAATCACACAAATAAATAAGAAAATGAACCTGTGATTAATGCAAAGCCAATTTTGCAGTACTATATTCAAACAAAATAATGTTAGTCACCTTTATGACTTAATGGTTCTCGTAATACATCCATACAGTAGCTACATCCATGAATGGTAGAGGTTCTCATCTCGATGAAATCCAATATGTCCGACATGTGGATGAAAACCCCTGCAGAACTGCCGAGGAAACCCTGTTTTAGCGTGGAGCATGGGTAGAGTACTTGACCTTGCCTCAACTGGAGTCCAACTACAATTTCAAAGTGGCGCCACCATACATTTTGCATTGAGACCAATTTATCACATTAAACGTAATACAGTGAGTTGAAGCAACTACTTTAACTAAGTTTACAATGCCATTACGTATTTTTTGTTCTATTTAATTGAAAATCAAAGTAAGATGAGCAATTTCAAGTTCTCGTTTTTACAGTGTGGGTTAACAGTAGGTCTTTTGACTGCCAGGTATTAATCAATCAATCAACACGTTCCTACAGAAATCCATTTCCACAATTTTCTGTTTTCAGTGTACTCAGTTCCGGTTGAAAGGCAGCACACAAAGACCCCCCCTCTCTTATCCACAGAGTCATTACCGTTAATAATGTGGTCCACAAGAGTGGTCATGTTTTTGCTCAAGTTGTTTGATAAAACAGAATATTAAAAGTCTAATCATTGGTGCAAGAACAAGGCATGTAGATTACTCATCCTTGTGATGAACCTGCGTTCAAAGGAGGGAAGGGTAAAGGGGATAATGCAAAATAGGGTCACTGTGTGCATCGTCAGCAGGTCTGACATCAACCAGTGGATTGTCAAAGTGGAATATATTTTTGTCATGGATGACAGCCAGTGTTGGGGAGGTTACTTTGGAAATGTCAGCATTCCGAGATGGGAGAAAACATGCTCTTGTTTATTGGCTATTCTTTAAACCAATCCCAATCGTCTTGGGCGGTGCTAAGCGCCAGATGGAGTCACGGTGCCGCTGCAAAACAGCCTCGGGAAGGAACATGTTTTGGTGGAACGTCTATGTTCAAAGGTTGTTTTAGTCATGCAACTGAAAACTCAGATTGGACAGATAGTCTAGCTAGCTGACTGGATTTACCCTGCAGAGATCTGAGGAGCAGTTAACCATAGTCCTCAGAAATCCACCGGAGTTTAAAATTACAACACAAAGAAAGCGGAAGGCAACGGGACATCCGGCCGAAAAGAGGGACATCCGGTATAATTTCTGGCGGCAACGTAGCAATGCCGGTAGTGGAAAGTCGTGGACATAGACTACAAGTTACCCGATTTAAACTGTAATAGTAGTGTAACTATTTAAATTACAAAGTAATGTAACTTATTACATTTTATTACTTTTCAAAATTTCTAACAAATGTTTTCAACTGTTCAAAAGGTTTAAACCTGGCAGTGTTAACCTTACAGCAGCACTCAACGCTGACTACTGTCCAATTCCTTTTAAAATCCTTCATCACATGAATTAAGATTATTAATAATTTAATTTTGAAAAACAGCCACCAAAGTCAGATCTAAGCAGCTCTTTTTAATATGAGATCATTCTGAGGTTACAGATTTAAAATCATAACAAAACAAAAATATCACGGCAATGTGTGCATTACCAGTCGGTATTATGTGCAAGAATATACAAATGTATTTATGCAGTATGCATAGTATTCATTTTTGTTCATATTCACATTTTGTTCTTTCGCTTTCCTTATTAGGGTTATTCCTAATAAAGAATTTCCTTACTTACTATTATCCGTGTAAATGTTCCCCTTGACTGCTCTTTAAAACACCAAGATCAGGAAAAACTTTTCATGACATTGTAAATAGTAAGAGACTTGACATGTTTGCATAAATCACCTATTTTAGAAATGTATCTTTGCGTGAATTATACAGTATGTGCTGTGAATCAGAGTAAGGTGACACATGTATTCCTTTGCAGAAGTTGATAAAAATGTCTAAATGGGTATGTCATGCATTATATGTAAAAACCAGACATTACACGTCAATGTGTCTGGTTTTTACATATAAATATATCACTAGGACAAAAGGCAGTTAACACCAAATGTCTTTACAGCCTGAGGTCATGATTCCTATTTGATGAAAAAACAGAAATGTGCAAACATTGCACATTTGCTGACAAATTGCAGGGGTATTAAATTTAGACTATATCCTTCCGGGCTTTTGACAAATATTGTAATAATATAGTGATTTCCTTCATGATGAATAAGCCATGACTTTAAGGTCAAAGAGGAAGCTGTAAAGAGAGGACTGCCAAATACATAGCAGGGCAAACAATTGTAGGTAAAACATTGGTCACACCAGCTGGTGGTCATGTCTTTCTCTGATAATGTGTGTGCTTGCAGGTGGATGTGTGTTTATGTGTGTGTTCAGTCCTGGCCCCATGTTTGAATGTCACTGAAACCTGATTAGCCAAAGACATTGAGAGAAACAGGAGACGTCTCTCAGGAAGAGCTGTTTATCTCTACAATTAGACCAAACAATACAGCCTTTTATTGGCTTTGCTGTTTTTTTGTGTTATGATATCCAAACAAGCATGTGTGTTTGTATTTTGTGTGATGCTCTTGGTTCAGTGTTGCTGGCTGAGATTTTTTATTTTTTTTCCCTTGGCTGTGTTTTTTTTGGAATTGTCATGCATGGAGTGGCAACAGGACAAATGCACAGAACTGTGAAGAACCAACAGGGTGAACTGCCCTTCCCAAAATGCCAAGCCTATAATTTGCAAAACGACGGAGTTGAGAAAAAAAAGGAGGAAACAACAAAATTGTTTGTGGATGAAAAAAATATGTATTATGAAGAATATGAGTAATGCCATTGAATTGTTTATGGAATAATTGCGAGATGTGTTCTAAACAAGTGCAGGAAACCAACAGCTTTAAATCTAGTGAGAAGTTAATGCACATATAGATGCACACTTTGCACAAGGCAACTCATTGGCAAACATTCACAAGTGCGCACGCACACACACACACACACACACACACACACACACACACACACACACACACACACACACACACACACACACAGTAAACATAATCAAAGTGTCAGTCCCTCTACTCTCATCAAAAGAATACAGTGAAAAATCAATAGGGGACACAAACAGAGGCTGTGCAGGCTGAGAGAGAAGTCTCTGCTGATATTAATGTATAATGATGGTCTTTCTCCAGAGGAGGGGCAAAGTGCTCGCACCTCTGAAGTGCAAAGTCAAAGGCAGTGTTGCATCTCTCCCTGGCTGCCCTGTTAATTCCCTAACTTAGCCCGAGGTTAGCCATAGGTGTGGGACATGATTGAGGTTACTGATACATCAGATTCTTTGCAGCTCTTTGCTCTGCACTCTCCATTTTTCAGTTAGAATATCAACCCTGTGGGGCAAAGCCATTTCATCAAACACTGCACATATAGTCACACTTGCAAACACACATTCTTGAGCAGAGAGGGTCCAATGAGTACACAGAGTCTAGTTGCACACTCATAGAGTTGGCAATTACTAATGAAGGTAATTAGCCGTAAATCTGGGAGATGGAATTCAATAAGTGATGGTGGTGCCTGATGCTGATCACAAAAGTGGTTGTAATGATTATGGAAAGAAAATGGCGGGTGTTTCAAACACTTTATGACCAGCATACCCTCTTCTTTTCAGTCTTCAAGCTACTGAGTATCCTCTCTATCGGTGATAGTCTACAGCATTTATATAGGATGGATCATATTCTGAGCTCTGCAGTTGTCATCTCCTTCTCGGCTTCCATCGTCCTCAGTGAGTCAGGTGTTCCTTTGTTGCTTTTGCAATTTCGATCCATGTTTCCGATCGGTTAGCTCATGTTGTATGACTCACGTACTCCATGTGTCTTCATCTCTGTCTCGTTAGGAGTTCGGTTTGCCTCTTGGCTCAACATCAGGTTGCCTCTGTGAGCCGCCAAGCTGTGTTTGTTGAATGGTTTGTAATTATCTGCGGGGCCTCCTTTGGGCAATGCTCCCGGGCTCCTCTGCAAGTTTGCTGTATAGTGCTCACCCCACCAATGAACCTTTTCTTTTGGAGCTAGGAGAGCAGCAGGAGCACTGGGAACACATGCATCATAAAAGAAAGGTGCAAGTAAGTATGAGCCTTATAAAAACACGCAAGCCAAAGAAATCAACCTGAACCCTCATCTTGCTCTGCAATCAACACTCACCTCTCACTCTTTTTCATTTATTTCCACTTGCTTCCTCAGCCTCTCTTCCCATTGTACTGCATGGCATCCAACAACCTTACCTACCAATAACTCACAAGTATGTGATCCTATTGCCCTCTCAAGGAACGTAAGGTCTTTAATGGGCTGAACTCCTACAATGGTTTAAATCCAATCTGTACCTCTTTTGGGGATTGGGAATTATGTAGGCAGGCGGTAATCCAAAAATACTTGTTCTTGTAGTGTTTTATAAATGCCATTAAGACTCTTTACCCCCTACTGGGACATCCCTTTACCTGTGGTGTGGCCCAACCCTTTCCATTATGTCTCTCTGCATATTCAAACCACGTGTTTGGCTGTTCTCTTGTCTCCGTGACTACAAAACTATCAGACTTTATTAATAAGGAAAGCCTTGTAAACAAGGATCCTTCTTCCCTCTTATAGTGACATCCTACAATTGCAGCTTGATGTTTATTTACATCTTGCAAAGGATGGAGGATACCTCATCTTACACTGCAAACAAGGCACGTCATTATTCCCAAGATGTAGGTAGGTGTTAGGTAGAAGAGCATGCATCACTGTTTTCATCCTCTGAGTACTACAGAGTGTAACCTGTCTAAATTCAAAGATGTACTAAATAGCACCAGTGTTTCCTCAAAACTAAAGGGTCATGTTCGAAAAGAAAATGCAATACTTCATTTTCCACCCATACATACACACACACACACACACACACACACACACACACACACACACACACACACACACACACACACACACACACAAAACAGAACAAAACCAACAACAACCACTAAAAGCCAGACTAGACAGATAAAAACAATGTTATAGCCTATATCATTGAATGCACCCCTTTTAAATAACAAAGTGTTTTACAAAAAAGAGGAATGTGCCTGTTTGGTACGGTAGGTTCAAATTCCCAACAACACTTCAGTGATGTTTACAACTAGCAATACTAAAACACCAGCCAGTGACAGTCCTGTCATCACATTATTGGTACCTGTGGACCACATACACTGTATTCTGTGTGATGGTCTCAAAATGATATTCTGTGGCCTGCCTTCTGCTTGGTCATAATCAGCCTTTAAATCATGGAGGATGAATGTAATGTGTACATAATGTGCGTCTCAAGCATGTAATCTGCATTAGAAAGTTTGTGATCATTTCACAGAATTTCTCTCCTGTAGTGCTATGCCGTAATGTGTGAAAATACCAAAGACGGGAGCTGAAATGCTACTCCTTTACTCAGCCCGTTTCTGTGCACTTTCAGGTAAAACCGAAGAGACGGAACCAAAGAGAAGAACGAAAATGATATGTAATAATCATAGTCTTGCTGCTTGAAATAATGCAGCTATTGGGAGTTGATGGAAGATGGGCAGGACAGATGTCAACCCACTGAATGCATTCCTGGCTAAAGAGCAAGGTAAAAGGTATCTTGATAGAAGAGGGATGTGTAGGTCTAGTGGACATGGATGAAAGAGACTCAAACTCTTACATCCTTGTAAGAGGAAGCAAAAAGGTGAAAGGATCTGCTCTCCAAAAAGCATTGGCTCCCCTCAATATATCTGGCTTTCTTGAATCTCCATCTATCTACCAATAGACAATGCCAACAAAGAATACATCAACTGTTTGAATAATTGAAACTTGGCTAAACAGACCCAGATGATGTTAATATTTCTTTTTAGCTAAACCCTGCCATCAGTAAGAGACAACTTTCAAAATATGGAGTGATTGTTTCTCGCAAGAATTGTTCAAATGTGACTAAATATTTTTAAGTTAACCATACATATCTGTACAGACATTTGGGCGGTGGCAAGATGGAGGGAAGTTAACAATAGTTCGCTTACACAAGGCCTTGGCATATGGCATTGTTTTGTCATTGATTACATACCACTTTGCAACACAGTAACACAACAGAGACCTTATTTATTGATATTGATTGAGTTCAATATCAAATCGATCCTACACCCAAGATTCTTTTGTACCTTAAAATAAGGTTTCCAAAATCGTTCGAAGGAGACATAAGAATAATGGTAATGTTAACAGTAATCGACAATTCCGCTTCCAACCTGTAGGGGGACCGTAGAGGAAAAGTGCTTTGGTGCCTACTATAAAAAGGTGCTGGTTGACAAGTAGCTAATGCTAATGCTTGGTCTATAACGTTAGCTAATTCTTGGTGGGTAACATAAGATTACGACATTTTTCAACACGCTCAGTTATTTTTAGTAGGATTGTTTTGACCACGGTTAACAACTCTGGGCTAACCCACAAATTCATCAGTAACGTTAACTTTATAGATAGGCGATTAATCTAATGGTAATTTAGCCAGCTGGCACACCCCTGTCTGCCTCACTCTCCCGGCACTGCAAGGCTTCAGTCGGGATGAGAGCTGACAACAGGCCCAACCAGGGGACACCTCCACAGTCAGCCCCCAGCCAGCTAGCAGCCAGCCAGCCAGCAATCCAAACCCGGTCAGGACTTAACTCCGGTGCTAAGGACGCTAACGGCAGTTTACTGAACCGTCGGGAAACAGACCCAGGCCCCCCCGAGTCAGAACAGGGGCCATTCGTAACGTTACACCTCCGTTAGCGTTACCGGTGTTTACCCCCCCTTCGCTTTTAGCCGTCTTTACAGTTAGCTAAACTTACCCAACAAAAGGGGGATAAGGCACCAAACGACTAATACTAATTTAAAGGAACACGCCGACTTATTGGGAATTTAGCTTATTCACCGTAACCCCCAGAGTTAGACAAGTCCATACATACCCTTCTCATCTCCGTGCGTGCTGTCTGACTGCTCCAGCGGCATCAGGCCAGCACAGAACATGCAGGTGAATGGTTCCAGTAATCCTACTGCTCCTAATAAGTGACAAAATAACGCCAACATGTTCCTATTTACATGTTGTGATTTATAGTCACAGCGTGTACAAAAAAGAACGTAACATGAGACACAGCCGTCTTCTAACTGCAAACAAACCGGGAACTATATTCTCAGGCGGAAGAATATAGTACTTGGGCGGAGTGATATGCTTGCAGCAAGCCTGTCTGAGAATATAGTTCCCGGTTTGTTTACGGTTAGAAGATGGCTGTGTCTCATGTTACGTTGTTTTTTGTACACGCTGTGACTCTACAAATCCCAACATGTAAATAGGAACATGTTGGCGTTATTTTGTCACTTTTGTCACAATTCGGAGCAGTAGGCTAGTTGGAACCAGTCACCTGCAGGATCTGTGCTGGGCTAGGCAAATGCTGGAACCGTCAGACAGCGTTTCAGCACGCACGGAGATGAGAAGGGTATGTATCGACTTGTCTTACTCTGGGGGTTACGGTGAATAAGCTAAATTCACAATAAGTCGGCGTGTTCCTTTTAAAGATGTGGTAGCATTGGATCTGGACAGGAAGGATAACTCTGGGGGTTGGAAGGGGTGTGTCGCAATTCTGCCTTCTCACTCCGCGACACAGGTTTGTGGGTCTGAGTGTCGCAATTTCGGTTTCATAACGCATATCGTTACAGCACACCCGTCGCTATGGGCGGACCATAGGGGGCCGGGCCCGCCCCCAAAAATGCTTGTGCCCCCCCACTTGAGGCACAGACCTCTTAAAAAAATTACTTTAATTTTATATTATAGTTGCTAATTTTGTGTTGCATTAATGTTGCATTCTTTATCATTAAAACATTAAAAATATAAATAAACAATGGTGTGATTTTTGTTTGATTGATGGTAATCTGCACTGCAACAGCCTATCACGGCCTTACTAAAAAGAAAGTTAGGCTACGACGTGACGGGCAGCATTTGGGCCACAACTAACTGTTGAATCAGGGGGTGTGACGGACAAACCCAAACAGGTTGCGTTGAGGAAATATCCAGTCAAAATGTTTGGTTAAAAAAAACGATAATTTTCCTCTAGCTGGTATTTGAACAGGGACTGCCTTGCGTAGGCTACACGGTGGAAAAGGACTCCGCATTTTGTTATGCTTGCACGAAATTCACATCTGTATCATCGGACGTGACCTTCTTCATTAAGGGGTTTAAGATTTACAGACAAGGGCTTAAATAAGCATGCAGCTTCAAATGACAGGAGGGACTGGAGAGAGGACAGGCTGCCTCCACTCAAAGTACCGGTAGGTTCAAAGTCTCTGTGCGTGCGCGTGCGTGTGTGTGTGTGTGTGCGCGTGCGTGCTTGTTTCATGGCACATGCATAGCAATGCATATCCTTCTGTTGACTGCTTTAAAATGCAATGTTTGAGAGATGCTTCTGGTGTTACATCTAATATGTTGTATAGTGAAGTGTTTTATGGATATTCATAACATTGCTTCTATGTAATGTGTTGTAGGCTATATAGGCTACCTGGTCATATTGTTGTTGGTTATGTTTAACGTGATGATTACGTGCGAATAGTATAACAAGAGTATATGATTATTATAAATATACATACTGTACGCTAATAATAATTGTGCCCTCCCATGTATTTCATATGCCCCCCTTAAGACTGAGGTCTGGCGACTGGTCTGCGTTACAGCCCTAATCAATACAAGGGTTTCACAGCAAGGAAACTCAGATTGCAAAAATTAACCCTAGCCTTAAACTAAATAAACTCAATAATACACCCTACAATACAAAGAGACTAAAAATAACCTAGCCATAGACTTGTAAACAAAAGAAACATTTACAGTAATCTATAGCTATACTGACTTAACTAAATGACTTTATTATACCAATGTTTTGACTGCATTTGGTCTGTGTATGTCATGTAAAAGAGATTTTTTTTTAAATTAGGCCAAAGAAAGTATTCCCTACATCAAATTTGTCTCATAAGGAATGCACATGCAAAAGCACAATGAAGATACAAGAATTCAACACTGGCTATGTGCCAGCTCTTGGCAGTCATCCAATTAACGCCTTAGTCTGGGTTAATGTATTGCCATGCTCTTTTGATAGTCTGGAATTGAGGATTCTTGTTACAATGACTAAACCAATAAACACGACATTACTTTGAACAAAATAAAAAGAACACTCCTTTCTTTTCTGAAGCTGATATAGTGTACTGTTTGGATGTAATGACAATACTTGAGTGCACCTGTTTTAAAATGATATTCTTCTGCGCACTTCATGCTGTGCAGTGTAAGTGTAAGCACATGCCATAATTAGAAAGACAGCAAACGGTGGGAATGGATTGGGTTAGTAAATGGAAATCATGCCCTGTATCTTCTGTTATGCTACACCTCTCTCCCCTGGGTCCTTTTAAAATTCCACAATCTCCACTCTCTCAAAAGGCTATGTCAGTGTTTAAAATAGTGAATATTTACAGCTAAATAAATTCATTCCAATGAAATTGCTGGGATTAGATTGCAGGGGGCGAATAAATCCATGCACATTTTTCAAGTGAAGTTCAACTTTGACCTATGAATTTGCACCATTGACCAATTAGCAAACCATCTTGACAGTGCTGACATTTATTGAGGGAACAAGAGTCCAAAATGGAAGACCATATTTCAGCGTGTTCGCTCAGTTTCCATCATCCACTATTATTTATTATTTACAATAAGTGCATTTAAATCATGTTGGAACAAGAGTACATATAATCCAATTTAATTTCCATAATAAAAGAGTTACCTATTCATGATCAAATACACAACAAAAGAAAAGATTCTCAATGTTAAAAGACCACTGGAGCCAGAACATATGGCACACTGTTTAAGATTAATTAAAGATTAGGAAATTAATCCTTAAATTGCTTTTAAAAAAAAGGGACCCAATTAGCTTGATGAGGAGCATTTTAGCTTAATAACAGCATATGACCCTGAGTTAGTTAAGCCACCTTTGAAGAACAGTGCCAAGGCATTAAGAATGAAGACATTTATAGGGGCATAGTTCACCTTGCCACCATCTTCTTTGTCTTTTTCACAATCAACTGTATATGGTTTACATCACATCACTCAAACAAGCTCTCCACAAGGTCAATGAACTCAAGACTCCTGCTCAGCTTTGACACAACTGCAGAGTCATCCGAAGCATTCTGCAGGAGACATGATGACTCCAGGTTGCATTTGAAGTCTGCCGTGCACAGTGCGAACATGAAAGGAGACATGACTATTCCCCTGTGGGGCTGCAGAGCTACTTACCAGCTGTTCAGGCACACAGTGCCACAGCCGCAGAAACCAGGATCTGTCAGGTAGTCAGGTATTATTATTATGTTACTGGTGGTGTGGACGTATGGGGTTAAAAGCATTGTAATGCAAACTGAATAATATCTATAAACCCATGAAGAAAGAGTATAACTTTACATAATGCAAGATATTTCAGACCTGCCAACCTTGAAGAAATTTTACACAAATATTTTCTTATATCTTGTCCAATATTTGTTAGTCTAACCAACAGGAGGCAGAGAGAGCTAATAAATATGCCTAAGTACTTCTGTGTTAAAGATGAGAGTCAGACCAGGTTAACACATAGCCTTCTTCTGATTACTGAAGGGAAATGAAGTAGTCTAAGTAATGATTTACTCATAAAGCAACTTTAAATAGCATACTTGCAAACTCAGAAGGGCTGAAAAAGGTGACACATCATTCCTCCCTGATTCATTCCTCCCTGGCGAAGCGAATTTCAAGTGAACACAACATCTGTGTTGTTTTTCAGACAACAGCAGCTATAGACTGTTGGAATCCTCTCAAGTGAAATACAGACACACTTTTAGCTGTCAGCATTTTAACCGTGTTTACTCCAGCTGCTAATGGTAGGCTAACATTACCTACTGTCGAGTGTAGTGTTACCGTACTAGCGTCCTGTGCGGCGATGTTTCAGTTCCCCCCCCCCAAAATAAAAACTCTTTGGATCTACACGATTCACGTGGATGACATTTTTCTTATTCAAAAAGGCGACTTTCGCCGAAAAGCGACAAGGTTGCAGGTATGAAATATGCCTAAAGCAACTACTAAAAGCACAAGATTGAAGCCTGACAGAGACACAATTATAGGCTAATAAATAACATGGGTCAGATATTTTCAGATATGCTTTAAAAAATTTGACATGGGTGACATTGCATTATGTCATTATGCACCTGGCCTTTCTAAAACCTTTTAGTTTTCTAGCCACCACTTTTCTAACTGCCCCCAACTAATGGGAAGGTTGGCAGGTGTGATAGGCTAGCCTATTGACACCAGTGTTGGACTAGAAGTAGCCTAATAAGTAGGATTAAATGAAAAATACCCAATTATAATTGAATCAAAGTAACCGAAAATAGGCTATTGTTACTTTCCACCGCTGATAAAATGTAATATTACGTGTAGCAAGACTAAAACATTAATTCCCGACATGTTATCTGTCAGTTGCTCGGTCACATTGCTGTCGCCACTGACAGGACACAGATGTTGTCAGTTACCGTCTCTGGTTCTAGTTCTGACCACAGAACAGTGACGGAACAGCTCGCTTCAACGCAGCGTAAACAACTCCGGAAAATAATGTGCGTGTCGCAAATGTATCCATCTCTGCAGTCATTTCAACCACTGAATTGTAACGCGTTGGACACTATGGAAGTTTTTTTCTTATCATCCATTTATTTTTAATATCATTATGTTTCGGGGGGTGGGGAGTATTTGTTTATGGGACTTTGTTCGTTACCTGTTGCCCTTTGGTGACTGATGTCGAGGTTTGTCTTGCACATGGTGCAAAACGTGTGATGAGGTTCTATATACTGTATATGTGAGGTAGCCTGGACATGTGGAGGCAAGGCCATCTCTCCCGTTAAGAAATTGTTCCGAAACTTTTTTTGAGGCGGTTCAGCCATGGTATGCAAACCTACAGTTATCCGGACAGCCTGGCTTCCTGAGGCACATATGGCTGAGGCACTGAACTGAATTAAACGCACAAAGCATTTGGCTAGGAGGGGCAGGTGGGCGGAGGGTTAAAATGCAGCGCTCTGATTGGCCAAAAGCTTTTCACTCCACTTACACGCTGTAGCTCAGCGGCAGAATCAACGTCAAGATGTAGATTGCATAGAAACTGAATCCGGCGAAATGCGAGATGCAACAAAATGCGTACCTAGAGAGCAGCGAATCGTACAAGCGTACTTAAGGGTCAAAACGCGTGCCAAGTACGAAAAATGCGTACATGTTGGCAGGTCTGATATTTGTTTCAGCAGCTTTGATAAATTGCATCTTGATATTGCAATGTGAATTTGTACAAAATAGCCCTCAAATAGAGTGGAACTGTTATTGACAGGACTGGTATAGGATGAATGCAGTATGGATGCGATTGCTGTAAATTAAATTGCAGTAACAACGTTACATAGATTGAAAAACTAATTACAGGAGAACATGGAAAAGAAGAAAAACTCACCGATTCTAAATATAGGTGATTATGATCCTCAGGGAAGATAAAATATGCATTTCAAGTATCAATAAACTGTCATTTGCCAGCACTAATTTTATCACAGGTAAAGATACAAACAGCTCTCTTGCTTGCTTTTTCACAGTGACAGAATGACCACACCTATTTTGCTTTCTAACTTGCAAGTACTGTGATTTTCTTTCCTCATGAGAGCAAATTAAAGCAAAATGGCATCTCTTTAGTTAAAGACATAAGTCCAAGAAGACCGGATGACAGATGAAAACCAAACTCTCCATAGCGATTGCTTTTGCTTGATCAGTAATCCCTTCCGTACTGTGCACCAAAGGCACACATTGCTAGCTGGAAAGATGTCTCATCGCTGCAAGACAGCAGCAAGTTATTAAGATGAACATATGTATTTTTTCCAGGATCCATGAAAGCCAGATTTGAATATGCATGAGCTACAGGGGAGTGATATAGAAGTGGGAGGGTAAGGAGTGTACTATATACACTGAAAAGGTGTATTTAAGAAGTTGAGTTACTAATGGTTACTTTCTATTTTATCAAATTAAAATGTCTTGCCTTGACACTTTGTATGTATAACACTGGCTTGCCCAGATTCAGTGGTATAGACAGAATATCTTAATCCCTGTGTATGCAAATTTACTTGAGGTAAACAACAGAATGCCAAACTGTATCCTCCTGTTCTCTCACTTTTTATCCACCTGCTTCCACAGTGCGAAAGAGAGGTAGAAGAGTGCAGGAGCTGATGGTCTATTGCTGTGCTGACAAGGCTGTTGCACAGCCAAATTGCTATAATGTACTGTCAATCTGACAAACAGGGAACTGAAATTAAAGAACATAAAAACGACTTCCAGGAGACAGATGTGCTCTCTAAGAGAACATACATCTGAGAATTTGCTCGAGTCAGTGGTCAGTGGAGTTGAAGTATAAAAACATATGTTCAACTATCTCAAAAACAGCCACACAAAAAAAAACTTTTTCTACTAGCAAGCAGACTAAAGTAGTTGGTAGAAAGACACCAAAAGAGATATCAGGTTGCACTTACACTGTCAATCCTCAAAGCCTAATGTCATTTTAAAGTTACTAAGTTGTTAAATGAAAGTTGCAATTTTTTTAAATTACAAAGTTTCTTTGTTTTCTTTTAAAAGCTTTACAACATGTTTGATGTCTTGTAGTACCACTTCAGGTTTTACTGAAAGGAGCACAGAATGCTAGAAAGCTCCATTGCCTCTAGGTGCTACTTTGGCTTCTTTATCGAGGAGGTGACTGTCCCCATGCCAACAGCCAGTTTGCAGGAAGCATCCCATTACAAATGGTATGAAGAATGTGGAATATCACAGAAATGTGGGTCAAATACTAGCATTTCTAGACTTCGGCTTTGGATGAGGCCAGAATTATGGCAGACACTGGTTTGGAGGACTATACAATTATGGGCCGCCTAAAAAGATATTGTTGCACCTGCGTTGCCTTTTTGACAAAATAATCCTCCTATATTGCACCATTCATAACATGACAACTGAAAAACAATACATCACTAATGATAATACTTTGCTACAGATTGACCCAAATGTCCGTCTCATTTATTTTGAAGTAATGTTTTACTTGATCGCTAAAAATGTGACATATAATTTCTCATAATTATTAATGCAGATAATTTTATCTTACTGTGTACTGTATAAGCATGCTTGTCCTCAGTGTACTGTATAAGCATGCTTGTCCACTAATTAATGGCAGAGCTGCCCCATTATTCCAAACTAATTACTGGATTTCAACAACAGTCCATCCCTCAAACGTCAATCTGTTGTGGTTTTCTCACGAGTAGAGCACAAGCACGAGTGCCGATCAGTGAAAAGAATTCTGTCAGTACACAATTAGAAACCTATTACAATACCAGATTATTTTCAAAAGGACAGACCTATTACCCAACTTCCTCCTCCAACTGAAAATTTGCAATAATTTATGGAAAACAAAAACTAAGAGATGGCTCCAGGAATAAACAAAAGCATAATTGGCAATTAGGAAAAAAGAAAAAGAATTGAGAGAACAAATCTGACGAGCCTCGTCCTATTAGATCTAACGATTTTAAATGGGAGTGGCTGTTGTATCTCAATTAAACACTCAAAGTAATTTAAAGTCAAAACACATGTAAACTAAGCTTTTCACTGTATTAGGCCAAAGTTCAAAGCAAATGACCAAAGGCCTTCTCTAAAAGAACTAACAGAGTTCTTTAACCCTCTTTTCTAAATGGCTTTAAATACAGTACATAAATACAGATTAGTGTATATGGCCTGTAAACATGATCTATGTGTTAGTAAACTAAATTGTTCTGATGTATTACTGTGTCCCAAAACTGAATATACAAAATATACACAAAAAATTATGTGATTTATTTAAGTTTACTTGAATTATTCCAATTTGGATCGTACAGTTTAGAATATGTAGGAATTATTCTATAGGGACAAATCAAAGAAGGCCTACATCGGAAATAGCATGGGTTTTCTTGGGTCAGAATGGGTCTCGGGGGGGTAAATGAGTCTGTGTTACCTTATTTGACAGAAATCTATGCAGTTACCGGTTATTTGTTCTTTAATGTTTTATGTAAAGCACTTTGAATTGCCCTGTTGCTGAAATGTGCTATACAAATAAAGCGGCCTTGCTTTGCCTTGCCTTATTTCAGACAATTTGATAAACAAAAATTTATACCAATTAACAGAACTTGTCAAAAAATTAAAATATTTAAGAGTCCGGTATAGCCTGAGATCAGCTCCTATATTCAAGTTTATGTTCTGCTTTTTTAACTGTTGTTTGGTAGGCTAATTGCTCTTAAACACATTTAGAGATGATTTTAATTGCTATTTTTATTATCAATTCTTATTATTTTGGTGCTCGTCATTTTCCTTTGGGGCTGGCTAAAACCTCTTTGGGGACGCAAAAAATTTCTCTATGCAGGAAAAACCCTGCAAATATTTCATTATGATTTCATTGTACAGCAGTGTGATATGAGAGGCTTTGTAAGCAATCTACCCACCAATGTAATTGTACGTTTGAAGAAACTTGAAACTTAAGTAACAAAAACCACCCACATCCAGGCTATTTTTGCACAACCACCAACAAGGCCTGAATGTCATCATCAAATCAAACGGGCAAGAAATCAGGCAAAAAAACAAAATCTAGCACCCAAACAATCAGTCCAGTAAATAACAGTCTGACGCACGGAATGAGCTGCCTTGGGACGGTGAAAATCAATTAGGTCGGGGGTCCGTTGGGTGTTTGGGGGGGTTGTCTGCTGTTCCTTCCTGATAAGAACATTTCTGTGCTTGATTTGGTTATGCCAAGAGAAGATTATCGCCTGGCAGGAGCAGCAGTAGGCCTTACTCATTAAGTGGTGGGTTTCTGCCAGTCCTCAACACCAGAGCCAAGGTTTTAGTACATTTTGGGGCCTGGGTAAACACTCAAACACGCTGAGAACCTGGTCCTGCTTTAGTTTTGCTAAACTAAATTGCTTGTTTCATAATATTAACCTTGATCCTATTTTAATGGCAGAGGGTACTTTATCAAAGGTTTACTGCTGGGACATGTGGTGATGCTGCAGAGAAGGAATGGATTTTACAAAAGAATGAAAGGAGACATCTGTGAATCATTTAAAAGAAGGAGACCGGGGTCATTAAATTGGCTTCCTTGCTGCTGTTAGCAATTTTTTCCTTTTAAAATGATTCGTGGGATTTGGAGATTGTTTTTTTCCTGCAGCAGGGTTTGTTTGAACCAGCATAGACCCCATGGATGTATTGCACCGCCTTTGAAAACTTCCATGAAAGCCCGAAAACTAAAGCTCAGCTTTACTCCACGGTTATCAAGTTTTTGTAAAAACAACAACTCTCCGGCTTCATTAGTGGAGTATTTACCCTTAACCCCCATAGGTATGTTCCTGGTTTGCCCTTGAAAATGTTTGGTAGAAAGGTTTCAATAATGACACAACTGCACCACCCCAGGTCCCAGAGACAAAAAAAAAGCCTGCCATGTGTAATTGGTGTGTGTGTGGCATTGTGCTGAGCCACTGGGACCCAGAGTAAATATAATCTGACAGGGAAAGAAAAGGCTCTTTTGATCCCTTATTCATCTCTCCCCTGTCACTGATAAGGCTGGCAGGGTTGGACGATGGAAGGATGATTTTCTCTGAATAGAGCGAGAGGCTACACTACAGTGTCACAATACAGACTTGGAGAGGCAGACACAGACGCACTGGCGGTGGGGGTTGAAATCGAGGAATGGTGCTAAATGTGAGCGATTATAAAAGCATTTTGTTGTGTTAACGGAGTGGCATGGTAAGAGAGAATGAACTCTTTCCTATTGAATTGAGTGATTCACACGCTGGATGTATGTGAGGAGCTTCTGCAGCGTTTGTTCTCTTCCCTCTTCTGACTGAGGCATATCCAATAAATTATCTACATTTTAAAATTTGACTATTTTCCTCCTGTTTCATATGTGCACCAATGGTGTTGCATGCATTGCATTTAATGTGCAAACAGCTTTCTGTAAATGAAAATTGAAAGGAGAGTGTGTGTGTGTGTGTGTGTGTGTGTGTGTGTGTGTGTGTGTGTGTGTGTGTGTGTGTGTGTGTGTGTGTAGGGAAAAAAAGACAGGAGAGAAAGAGAGAGAAGTGGAGAGACACGGCTGTTCATTCAAGCATAATTCCATTAGAGTTGGTGGCTGCTGTGAAGAGGAACCATTTAGGTGTAATCAGGATGGATGGATGGGGATGAGGACAGAGACAATGAGCAAGGAGAGAAATGCAGCTGATTCAATGTGATTGAGCCATAGACTATGACCCATAACCCCCCAGTTGGGAAGGACTGTAAGAGAACGAAATGACACCCGTCAGTGATGGTAATAATAATCTTGCTCATGCTTTCTTTTCCTCACTGCCTCTCTCCTGTCTTCCTTTCTCTCACATTCTTCCATCTCCTTTTGTCTCTCTTTTGTTTCCCCCTCCCTCCTCTGTTATTTGGTTCTCTTCTCCGAGGCAATGAGCAATTCAAGCTCCGTCCTTAAAAAAAAAGCAGATTGCAGACCCCAAAGGAAGAGTCAGTAGTTCAAGTAGTAAAACGTTGACGTACGTAGTATTACCAGCAAAGAGGTACTTAAAAACCAAAACAAATCTGTCAACAATATTTCAACCTGGTATAAATTTGAACCAATGTTGAAACAATTCAAATTCAAAACTTGTTCTAGAAATTAGAGTCTGGAAACAAGAAGGCATGTTTCTGCACTAGAATTAAGAGTCTCTGAATTGTACTTAAGTACAGTATATGAGTGTGTACTTGGTTACATTACACCACATACCACCACCACTCCGGGGATTAATTAATACATTCCATCAATGCAGCAGAAGGAGAGCTATCCTGTCTTTTTCAAAAACACTGCCTGATGAAACTCTGATGCAGCATTTTTTCATTAGACTCTGCCTGTAGCTAAACACCCATATCTTTCAAACTCCATGCCCCAAGTAGCCTATTCTGTTGAAAATGTATAGCCTCAAACTCAATGTAAGCACAGCCATTATCAGGATTATTTTTACCTGAATTTACAAAGCGTTTCACAGGCGGAGTAATACTTCTCATTAACTGATGTTTTAGTCTGAAAATTGGTGTGATGCCCTTTAAAGTGCAGTGCTGGAGTAAATGTAAGCCTTCATAGTTTTGCTCCTCTACTGTTAAAAGGGGAGTCTGTCCTATTGTATAAGCCATTCAGCATTCATCAGCACTTCTTTTAGCCTAGAAATCTAAACTGTTAGACTTTTTATTGTATAATTGCGGTAACTCACTGGCAACGTTACTGTAGTTACTGTAACTACCCCATTACAGTACCATAACTGTACATGTTTTTTACAGTATGATGCCCTTACCGCAGTTCCATTGTACAGTATTATACCCTTACTGTAACTTAGTTTTACAGTAGTATTATACCCTTACTGTAACTTAGTTTTACAGTAGTAATATACCCTTACTGTAACTTAGTTTTACAGTAGTATTATACCCTTACTGTAACTTCGTTTTACAGTATAATAACCTTACAGTAATTGTTCTGTAATTACAATTTGCTAAATGATACTGTAAATGTGTTGCTGTATTATAGTTTTACTGTAATTGTGGTTCACAGTATATTACACTATTTGGTATTGGCAGTACAAAATATTTTGATTATTTTACTTGAAGGCTATTGAATTGAATACATTCCAAATAATTGACTTAAGTCCATGTACAAAGTAATACATTTTTATTTTCGTATTATTCAGGTAAAAATACCAGGACCAAGATATTTTTAGGTCGTAAAGTTAAAAAAAAAAAAAAAAAAAAACAGACTAAATGTACATACAAGCGATACAACAACCATGTTTAAGTATGCGCCAAACACTGGGCAGCCTTCTGAGGCGAATACATGTCTGAACAATGCAGTTACCATTTGAATTGACTCAAGAAAATCTCCAGATGCAACTGCAGAACACTCATTAACCTAGCCAAAACATCAGTTCATCCTTTATCTTGGCATGGTTTTTTTTAGAAATCCGGAGTATGCATGAAAAATATTGTGTAGTTGTTTACCACAGAGCTGAAGTTTTGGGGCATTTGGTTGGGGAGGGGAAAGAGAAACAGTCTGTTTAGAAGAATTTCTGAAGGACGATGGAGGGACTCCTGCTTGCCGAGCCACATCTGCTGGGAGGTGGACAGAGTGGCCAGGATGGAGCCTCCAATCCAG